>NC_091287.1:566451450-566601424 GCF_032444005.1 Ranitomeya imitator | reverse complement strand
AGCTTGAATCCCTGGTTTGGTGATTCTTTCCAAGCAGCTGGTCCCGGCTGTACCCAACGATCTTCTAGCTTAGGGAGACTCTTCGCTTTCCCAGAAGGCACCTGGAACATGCAAATTAGCCTCCTCAAGCTTGAATCCCTGGTTTGGTGATTCTTTCCAAGCAGCTGGTCCCGGCTGTACCCAACGATCTTCTAGCTTAGGGAGACTCTTCGCTTTCCCAGAAGGCACCTGGAACATGCAAATTAGCCTCCTCAAGCTTGAATCCCTGGTTTGGTGATTCTTTCCAAGCAGCTGGTCCCGGCTGTACCCAACGATCTTCTAGCTTAGGGAGACTCTTCGCTTTCCCAGAAGGCACCTGGAACATGCAAATTAGCCTCCTCAAGCTTGAATCCCTGGTTTGGTGATTCTTTCCAAGCAGCTGGTCCCGGCTGTACCCAACGATCTTCTAGCTTAGGGAGACTCTTCGCTTTCCCAGAAGGCACCTGGAACATGCAAATTAGCCTCCTCAAGCTTGAATCCCTGGTTTGGTGATTCTTTCCAAGCAGCTGGTCCCGGCTGTACCCAACGATCTTCTAGCTTAGGGAGACTCTTCGCTTTCCCAGAAGGCACCTGGAACATGCAAATTAGCCTCCTCAAGCTTGAATCCCTGGTTTGGTGATTCTTTCCAAGCAGCTGGTCCCGGCTGTACCCAACGATCTTCTAGCTTAGGGAGACTCTTCGCTTTCCCAGAAGGCACCTGGAACATGCAAATTAGCCTCCTCAAGCTTGAATCCCTGGTTTGGTGATTCTTTCCAAGCAGCTGGTCCCGGCTGTACCCAACGATCTTCTAGCTTAGGGAGACTCTTCGCTTTCCCAGAAGGCACCTGGAACATGCAAATTAGCCTCCTCAAGCTTGAATCCCTGGTTTGGTGATTCTTTCCAAGCAGCTGGTCCCGGCTGTACCCAACGATCTTCTAGCTTAGGGAGACTCTTCGCTTTCCCAGAAGGCACCTGGAACATGCAAATTAGCCTCCTCAAGCTTGAATCCCTGGTTTGGTGATTCTTTCCAAGCAGCTGGTCCCGGCTGTACCCAACGATCTTCTAGCTTAGGGAGACTCTTCGCTTTCCCAGAAGGCACCTGGAACATGCAAATTAGCCTCCTCAAGCTTGAATCCCTGGTTTGGTGATTCTTTCCAAGCAGCTGGTCCCGGCTGTACCCAACGATCTTCTAGCTTAGGGAGACTCTTCGCTTTCCCAGAAGGCACCTGGAACATGCAAATTAGCCTCCTCAAGCTTGAATCCCTGGTTTGGTGATTCTTTCCAAGCAGCTGGTCCCGGCTGTACCCAACGATCTTCTAGCTTAGGGAGACTCTTCGCTTTCCCAGAAGGCACCTGGAACATGCAAATTAGCCTCCTCAAGCTTGAATCCCTGGTTTGGTGATTCTTTCCAAGCAGCTGGTCCCGGCTGTACCCAACGATCTTCTAGCTTAGGGAGACTCTTCGCTTTCCCAGAAGGCACCTGGAACATGCAAATTAGCCTCCTCAAGCTTGAATCCCTGGTTTGGTGATTCTTTCCAAGCAGCTGGTCCCGGCTGTACCCAACGATCTTCTAGCTTAGGGAGACTCTTCGCTTTCCCAGAAGGCACCTGGAACATGCAAATTAGCCTCCTCAAGCTTGAATCCCTGGTTTGGTGATTCTTTCCAAGCAGCTGGTCCCGGCTGTACCCAACGATCTTCTAGCTTAGGGAGACTCTTCGCTTTCCCAGAAGGCACCTGGAACATGCAAATTAGCCTCCTCAAGCTTGAATCCCTGGTTTGGTGATTCTTTCCAAGCAGCTGGTCCCGGCTGTACCCAACGATCTTCTAGCTTAGGGAGACTCTTCGCTTTCCCAGAAGGCACCTGGAACATGCAAATTAGCCTCCTCAAGCTTGAATCCCTGGTTTGGTGATTCTTTCCAAGCAGCTGGTCCCGGCTGTACCCAACGATCTTCTAGCTTAGGGAGACTCTTCGCTTTCCCAGAAGGCACCTGGAACATGCAAATTAGCCTCCTCAAGCTTGAATCCCTGGTTTGGTGATTCTTTCCAAGCAGCTGGTCCCGGCTGTACCCAACGATCTTCTAGCTTAGGGAGACTCTTCGCTTTCCCAGAAGGCACCTGGAACATGCAAATTAGCCTCCTCAAGCTTGAATCCCTGGTTTGGTGATTCTTTCCAAGCAGCTGGTCCCGGCTGTACCCAACGATCTTCTAGCTTAGGGAGACTCTTCGCTTTCCCAGAAGGCACCTGGAACATGCAAATTAGCCTCCTCAAGCTTGAATCCCTGGTTTGGTGATTCTTTCCAAGCAGCTGGTCCCGGCTGTACCCAACGATCTTCTAGCTTAGGGAGACTCTTCGCTTTCCCAGAAGGCACCTGGAACATGCAAATTAGCCTCCTCAAGCTTGAATCCCTGGTTTGGTGATTCTTTCCAAGCAGCTGGTCCCGGCTGTACCCAACGATCTTCTAGCTTAGGGAGACTCTTCGCTTTCCCAGAAGGCACCTGGAACATGCAAATTAGCCTCCTCAAGCTTGAATCCCTGGTTTGGTGATTCTTTCCAAGCAGCTGGTCCCGGCTGTACCCAACGATCTTCTAGCTTAGGGAGACTCTTCGCTTTCCCAGAAGGCACCTGGAACATGCAAATTAGCCTCCTCAAGCTTGAATCCCTGGTTTGGTGATTCTTTCCAAGCAGCTGGTCCCGGCTGTACCCAACGATCTTCTAGCTTAGGGAGACTCTTCGCTTTCCCAGAAGGCACCTGGAACATGCAAATTAGCCTCCTCAAGCTTGAATCCCTGGTTTGGTGATTCTTTCCAAGCAGCTGGTCCCGGCTGTACCCAACGATCTTCTAGCTTAGGGAGACTCTTCGCTTTCCCAGAAGGCACCTGGAACATGCAAATTAGCCTCCTCAAGCTTGAATCCCTGGTTTGGTGATTCTTTCCAAGCAGCTGGTCCCGGCTGTACCCAACGATCTTCTAGCTTAGGGAGACTCTTCGCTTTCCCAGAAGGCACCTGGAACATGCAAATTAGCCTCCTCAAGCTTGAATCCCTGGTTTGGTGATTCTTTCCAAGCAGCTGGTCCCGGCTGTACCCAACGATCTTCTAGCTTAGGGAGACTCTTCGCTTTCCCAGAAGGCACCTGGAACATGCAAATTAGCCTCCTCAAGCTTGAATCCCTGGTTTGGTGATTCTTTCCAAGCAGCTGGTCCCGGCTGTACCCAACGATCTTCTAGCTTAGGGAGACTCTTCGCTTTCCCAGAAGGCACCTGGAACATGCAAATTAGCCTCCTCAAGCTTGAATCCCTGGTTTGGTGATTCTTTCCAAGCAGCTGGTCCCGGCTGTACCCAACGATCTTCTAGCTTAGGGAGACTCTTCGCTTTCCCAGAAGGCACCTGGAACATGCAAATTAGCCTCCTCAAGCTTGAATCCCTGGTTTGGTGATTCTTTCCAAGCAGCTGGTCCCGGCTGTACCCAACGATCTTCTAGCTTAGGGAGACTCTTCGCTTTCCCAGAAGGCACCTGGAACATGCAAATTAGCCTCCTCAAGCTTGAATCCCTGGTTTGGTGATTCTTTCCAAGCAGCTGGTCCCGGCTGTACCCAACGATCTTCTAGCTTAGGGAGACTCTTCGCTTTCCCAGAAGGCACCTGGAACATGCAAATTAGCCTCCTCAAGCTTGAATCCCTGGTTTGGTGATTCTTTCCAAGCAGCTGGTCCCGGCTGTACCCAACGATCTTCTAGCTTAGGGAGACTCTTCGCTTTCCCAGAAGGCACCTGGAACATGCAAATTAGCCTCCTCAAGCTTGAATCCCTGGTTTGGTGATTCTTTCCAAGCAGCTGGTCCCGGCTGTACCCAACGATCTTCTAGCTTAGGGAGACTCTTCGCTTTCCCAGAAGGCACCTGGAACATGCAAATTAGCCTCCTCAAGCTTGAATCCCTGGTTTGGTGATTCTTTCCAAGCAGCTGGTCCCGGCTGTACCCAACGATCTTCTAGCTTAGGGAGACTCTTCGCTTTCCCAGAAGGCACCTGGAACATGCAAATTAGCCTCCTCAAGCTTGAATCCCTGGTTTGGTGATTCTTTCCAAGCAGCTGGTCCCGGCTGTACCCAACGATCTTCTAGCTTAGGGAGACTCTTCGCTTTCCCAGAAGGCACCTGGAACATGCAAATTAGCCTCCTCAAGCTTGAATCCCTGGTTTGGTGATTCTTTCCAAGCAGCTGGTCCCGGCTGTACCCAACGATCTTCTAGCTTAGGGAGACTCTTCGCTTTCCCAGAAGGCACCTGGAACATGCAAATTAGCCTCCTCAAGCTTGAATCCCTGGTTTGGTGATTCTTTCCAAGCAGCTGGTCCCGGCTGTACCCAACGATCTTCTAGCTTAGGGAGACTCTTCGCTTTCCCAGAAGGCACCTGGAACATGCAAATTAGCCTCCTCAAGCTTGAATCCCTGGTTTGGTGATTCTTTCCAAGCAGCTGGTCCCGGCTGTACCCAACGATCTTCTAGCTTAGGGAGACTCTTCGCTTTCCCAGAAGGCACCTGGAACATGCAAATTAGCCTCCTCAAGCTTGAATCCCTGGTTTGGTGATTCTTTCCAAGCAGCTGGTCCCGGCTGTACCCAACGATCTTCTAGCTTAGGGAGACTCTTCGCTTTCCCAGAAGGCACCTGGAACATGCAAATTAGCCTCCTCAAGCTTGAATCCCTGGTTTGGTGATTCTTTCCAAGCAGCTGGTCCCGGCTGTACCCAACGATCTTCTAGCTTAGGGAGACTCTTCGCTTTCCCAGAAGGCACCTGGAACATGCAAATTAGCCTCCTCAAGCTTGAATCCCTGGTTTGGTGATTCTTTCCAAGCAGCTGGTCCCGGCTGTACCCAACGATCTTCTAGCTTAGGGAGACTCTTCGCTTTCCCAGAAGGCACCTGGAACATGCAAATTAGCCTCCTCAAGCTTGAATCCCTGGTTTGGTGATTCTTTCCAAGCAGCTGGTCCCGGCTGTACCCAACGATCTTCTAGCTTAGGGAGACTCTTCGCTTTCCCAGAAGGCACCTGGAACATGCAAATTAGCCTCCTCAAGCTTGAATCCCTGGTTTGGTGATTCTTTCCAAGCAGCTGGTCCCGGCTGTACCCAACGATCTTCTAGCTTAGGGAGACTCTTCGCTTTCCCAGAAGGCACCTGGAACATGCAAATTAGCCTCCTCAAGCTTGAATCCCTGGTTTGGTGATTCTTTCCAAGCAGCTGGTCCCGGCTGTACCCAACGATCTTCTAGCTTAGGGAGACTCTTCGCTTTCCCAGAAGGCACCTGGAACATGCAAATTAGCCTCCTCAAGCTTGAATCCCTGGTTTGGTGATTCTTTCCAAGCAGCTGGTCCCGGCTGTACCCAACGATCTTCTAGCTTAGGGAGACTCTTCGCTTTCCCAGAAGGCACCTGGAACATGCAAATTAGCCTCCTCAAGCTTGAATCCCTGGTTTGGTGATTCTTTCCAAGCAGCTGGTCCCGGCTGTACCCAACGATCTTCTAGCTTAGGGAGACTCTTCGCTTTCCCAGAAGGCACCTGGAACATGCAAATTAGCCTCCTCAAGCTTGAATCCCTGGTTTGGTGATTCTTTCCAAGCAGCTGGTCCCGGCTGTACCCAACGATCTTCTAGCTTAGGGAGACTCTTCGCTTTCCCAGAAGGCACCTGGAACATGCAAATTAGCCTCCTCAAGCTTGAATCCCTGGTTTGGTGATTCTTTCCAAGCAGCTGGTCCCGGCTGTACCCAACGATCTTCTAGCTTAGGGAGACTCTTCGCTTTCCCAGAAGGCACCTGGAACATGCAAATTAGCCTCCTCAAGCTTGAATCCCTGGTTTGGTGATTCTTTCCAAGCAGCTGGTCCCGGCTGTACCCAACGATCTTCTAGCTTAGGGAGACTCTTCGCTTTCCCAGAAGGCACCTGGAACATGCAAATTAGCCTCCTCAAGCTTGAATCCCTGGTTTGGTGATTCTTTCCAAGCAGCTGGTCCCGGCTGTACCCAACGATCTTCTAGCTTAGGGAGACTCTTCGCTTTCCCAGAAGGCACCTGGAACATGCAAATTAGCCTCCTCAAGCTTGAATCCCTGGTTTGGTGATTCTTTCCAAGCAGCTGGTCCCGGCTGTACCCAACGATCTTCTAGCTTAGGGAGACTCTTCGCTTTCCCAGAAGGCACCTGGAACATGCAAATTAGCCTCCTCAAGCTTGAATCCCTGGTTTGGTGATTCTTTCCAAGCAGCTGGTCCCGGCTGTACCCAACGATCTTCTAGCTTAGGGAGACTCTTCGCTTTCCCAGAAGGCACCTGGAACATGCAAATTAGCCTCCTCAAGCTTGAATCCCTGGTTTGGTGATTCTTTCCAAGCAGCTGGTCCCGGCTGTACCCAACGATCTTCTAGCTTAGGGAGACTCTTCGCTTTCCCAGAAGGCACCTGGAACATGCAAATTAGCCTCCTCAAGCTTGAATCCCTGGTTTGGTGATTCTTTCCAAGCAGCTGGTCCCGGCTGTACCCAACGATCTTCTAGCTCTAGGGAGACTCTTCGCTTTCCCAGAAGGCACCTGGAACATGCAAATTAGCCTCCTCAAGCTTGAATCCCTGGTTTGGTGATTCTTTCCAAGCAGCTGGTCCCGGCTGTACCCAACGATCTTCTAGCTTAGGGAGACTCTTCGCTTTCCCAGAAGGCACCTGGAACATGCAAATTAGCCTCCTCAAGCTTGAATCCCTGGTTTGGTGATTCTTTCCAAGCAGCTGGTCCCGGCTGTACCCAACGATCTTCTAGCTTAGGGAGACTCTTCGCTTTCCCAGAAGGCACCTGGAACATGCAAATTAGCCTCCTCAAGCTTGAATCCCTGGTTTGGTGATTCTTTCCAAGCAGCTGGTCCCGGCTGTACCCAACGATCTTCTAGCTTAGGGAGACTCTTCGCTTTCCCAGAAGGCACCTGGAACATGCAAATTAGCCTCCTCAAGCTTGAATCCCTGGTTTGGTGATTCTTTCCAAGCAGCTGGTCCCGGCTGTACCCAACGATCTTCTAGCTTAGGGAGACTCTTCGCTTTCCCAGAAGGCACCTGGAACATGCAAATTAGCCTCCTCAAGCTTGAATCCCTGGTTTGGTGATTCTTTCCAAGCAGCTGGTCCCGGCTGTACCCAACGATCTTCTAGCTTAGGGAGACTCTTCGCTTTCCCAGAAGGCACCTGGAACATGCAAATTAGCCTCCTCAAGCTTGAATCCCTGGTTTGGTGATTCTTTCCAAGCAGCTGGTCCCGGCTGTACCCAACGATCTTCTAGCTTAGGGAGACTCTTCGCTTTCCCAGAAGGCACCTGGAACATGCAAATTAGCCTCCTCAAGCTTGAATCCCTGGTTTGGTGATTCTTTCCAAGCAGCTGGTCCCGGCTGTACCCAACGATCTTCTAGCTTAGGGAGACTCTTCGCTTTCCCAGAAGGCACCTGGAACATGCAAATTAGCCTCCTCAAGCTTGAATCCCTGGTTTGGTGATTCTTTCCAAGCAGCTGGTCCCGGCTGTACCCAACGATCTTCTAGCTTAGGGAGACTCTTCGCTTTCCCAGAAGGCACCTGGAACATGCAAATTAGCCTCCTCAAGCTTGAATCCCTGGTTTGGTGATTCTTTCCAAGCAGCTGGTCCCGGCTGTACCCAACGATCTTCTAGCTTAGGGAGACTCTTCGCTTTCCCAGAAGGCACCTGGAACATGCAAATTAGCCTCCTCAAGCTTGAATCCCTGGTTTGGTGATTCTTTCCAAGCAGCTGGTCCCGGCTGTACCCAACGATCTTCTAGCTTAGGGAGACTCTTCGCTTTCCCAGAAGGCACCTGGAACATGCAAATTAGCCTCCTCAAGCTTGAATCCCTGGTTTGGTGATTCTTTCCAAGCAGCTGGTCCCGGCTGTACCCAACGATCTTCTAGCTTAGGGAGACTCTTCGCTTTCCCAGAAGGCACCTGGAACATGCAAATTAGCCTCCTCAAGCTTGAATCCCTGGTTTGGTGATTCTTTCCAAGCAGCTGGTCCCGGCTGTACCCAACGATCTTCTAGCTTAGGGAGACTCTTCGCTTTCCCAGAAGGCACCTGGAACATGCAAATTAGCCTCCTCAAGCTTGAATCCCTGGTTTGGTGATTCTTTCCAAGCAGCTGGTCCCGGCTGTACCCAACGATCTTCTAGCTTAGGGAGACTCTTCGCTTTCCCAGAAGGCACCTGGAACATGCAAATTAGCCTCCTCAAGCTTGAATCCCTGGTTTGGTGATTCTTTCCAAGCAGCTGGTCCCGGCTGTACCCAACGATCTTCTAGCTTAGGGAGACTCTTCGCTTTCCCAGAAGGCACCTGGAACATGCAAATTAGCCTCCTCAAGCTTGAATCCCTGGTTTGGTGATTCTTTCCAAGCAGCTGGTCCCGGCTGTACCCAACGATCTTCTAGCTTAGGGAGACTCTTCGCTTTCCCAGAAGGCACCTGGAACATGCAAATTAGCCTCCTCAAGCTTGAATCCCTGGTTTGGTGATTCTTTCCAAGCAGCTGGTCCCGGCTGTACCCAACGATCTTCTAGCTTAGGGAGACTCTTCGCTTTCCCAGAAGGCACCTGGAACATGCAAATTAGCCTCCTCAAGCTTGAATCCCTGGTTTGGTGATTCTTTCCAAGCAGCTGGTCCCGGCTGTACCCAACGATCTTCTAGCTTAGGGAGACTCTTCGCTTTCCCAGAAGGCACCTGGAACATGCAAATTAGCCTCCTCAAGCTTGAATCCCTGGTTTGGTGATTCTTTCCAAGCAGCTGGTCCCGGCTGTACCCAACGATCTTCTAGCTTAGGGAGACTCTTCGCTTTCCCAGAAGGCACCTGGAACATGCAAATTAGCCTCCTCAAGCTTGAATCCCTGGTTTGGTGATTCTTTCCAAGCAGCTGGTCCCGGCTGTACCCAACGATCTTCTAGCTTAGGGAGACTCTTCGCTTTCCCAGAAGGCACCTGGAACATGCAAATTAGCCTCCTCAAGCTTGAATCCCTGGTTTGGTGATTCTTTCCAAGCAGCTGGTCCCGGCTGTACCCAACGATCTTCTAGCTTAGGGAGACTCTTCGCTTTCCCAGAAGGCACCTGGAACATGCAAATTAGCCTCCTCAAGCTTGAATCCCTGGTTTGGTGATTCTTTCCAAGCAGCTGGTCCCGGCTGTACCCAACGATCTTCTAGCTTAGGGAGACTCTTCGCTTTCCCAGAAGGCACCTGGAACATGCAAATTAGCCTCCTCAAGCTTGAATCCCTGGTTTGGTGATTCTTTCCAAGCAGCTGGTCCCGGCTGTACCCAACGATCTTCTAGCTTAGGGAGACTCTTCGCTTTCCCAGAAGGCACCTGGAACATGCAAATTAGCCTCCTCAAGCTTGAATCCCTGGTTTGGTGATTCTTTCCAAGCAGCTGGTCCCGGCTGTACCCAACGATCTTCTAGCTTAGGGAGACTCTTCGCTTTCCCAGAAGGCACCTGGAACATGCAAATTAGCCTCCTCAAGCTTGAATCCCTGGTTTGGTGATTCTTTCCAAGCAGCTGGTCCCGGCTGTACCCAACGATCTTCTAGCTTAGGGAGACTCTTCGCTTTCCCAGAAGGCACCTGGAACATGCAAATTAGCCTCCTCAAGCTTGAATCCCTGGTTTGGTGATTCTTTCCAAGCAGCTGGTCCCGGCTGTACCCAACGATCTTCTAGCTTAGGGAGACTCTTCGCTTTCCCAGAAGGCACCTGGAACATGCAAATTAGCCTCCTCAAGCTTGAATCCCTGGTTTGGTGATTCTTTCCAAGCAGCTGGTCCCGGCTGTACCCAACGATCTTCTAGCTTAGGGAGACTCTTCGCTTTCCCAGAAGGCACCTGGAACATGCAAATTAGCCTCCTCAAGCTTGAATCCCTGGTTTGGTGATTCTTTCCAAGCAGCTGGTCCCGGCTGTACCCAACGATCTTCTAGCTTAGGGAGACTCTTCGCTTTCCCAGAAGGCACCTGGAACATGCAAATTAGCCTCCTCAAGCTTGAATCCCTGGTTTGGTGATTCTTTCCAAGCAGCTGGTCCCGGCTGTACCCAACGATCTTCTAGCTTAGGGAGACTCTTCGCTTTCCCAGAAGGCACCTGGAACATGCAAATTAGCCTCCTCAAGCTTGAATCCCTGGTTTGGTGATTCTTTCCAAGCAGCTGGTCCCGGCTGTACCCAACGATCTTCTAGCTTAGGGAGACTCTTCGCTTTCCCAGAAGGCACCTGGAACATGCAAATTAGCCATCCTCAAGCTTGAATCCCTGGTTTGGTGATTCTTTCCAAGCAGCTGGTCCCGGCTGTACCCAACGATCTTCTAGCTTAGGGAGACTCTTCGCTTTCCCAGAAGGCACCTGGAACATGCAAATTAGCCTCCTCAAGCTTGAATCCCTGGTTTGGTGATTCTTTCCAAGCAGCTGGTCCCGGCTGTACCCAACGATCTTCTAGCTTAGGGAGACTCTTCGCTTTCCCAGAAGGCACCTGGAACATGCAAATTAGCCTCCTCAAGCTTGAATCCCTGGTTTGGTGATTCTTTCCAAGCAGCTGGTCCCGGCTGTACCCAACGATCTTCTAGCTTAGGGAGACTCTTCGCTTTCCCAGAAGGCACCTGGAACATGCAAATTAGCCTCCTCAAGCTTGAATCCCTGGTTTGGTGATTCTTTCCAAGCAGCTGGTCCCGGCTGTACCCAACGATCTTCTAGCTTAGGGAGACTCTTCGCTTTCCCAGAAGGCACCTGGAACATGCAAATTAGCCTCCTCAAGCTTGAATCCCTGGTTTGGTGATTCTTTCCAAGCAGCTGGTCCCGGCTGTACCCAACGATCTTCTAGCTTAGGGAGACTCTTCGCTTTCCCAGAAGGCACCTGGAACATGCAAATTAGCCTCCTCAAGCTTGAATCCCTGGTTTGGTGATTCTTTCCAAGCAGCTGGTCCCGGCTGTACCCAACGATCTTCTAGCTTAGGGAGACTCTTCGCTTTCCCAGAAGGCACCTGGAACATGCAAATTAGCCTCCTCAAGCTTGAATCCCTGGTTTGGTGATTCTTTCCAAGCAGCTGGTCCCGGCTGTACCCAACGATCTTCTAGCTTAGGGAGACTCTTCGCTTTCCCAGAAGGCACCTGGAACATGCAAATTAGCCTCCTCAAGCTTGAATCCCTGGTTTGGTGATTCTTTCCAAGCAGCTGGTCCCGGCTGTACCCAACGATCTTCTAGCTTAGGGAGACTCTTCGCTTTCCCAGAAGGCACCTGGAACATGCAAATTAGCCTCCTCAAGCTTGAATCCCTGGTTTGGTGATTCTTTCCAAGCAGCTGGTCCCGGCTGTACCCAACGATCTTCTAGCTTAGGGAGACTCTTCGCTTTCCCAGAAGGCACCTGGAACATGCAAATTAGCCTCCTCAAGCTTGAATCCCTGGTTTGGTGATTCTTTCCAAGCAGCTGGTCCCGGCTGTACCCAACGATCTTCTAGCTTAGGGAGACTCTTCGCTTTCCCAGAAGGCACCTGGAACATGCAAATTAGCCTCCTCAAGCTTGAATCCCTGGTTTGGTGATTCTTTCCAAGCAGCTGGTCCCGGCTGTACCCAACGATCTTCTAGCTTAGGGAGACTCTTCGCTTTCCCAGAAGGCACCTGGAACATGCAAATTAGCCTCCTCAAGCTTGAATCCCTGGTTTGGTGATTCTTTCCAAGCAGCTGGTCCCGGCTGTACCCAACGATCTTCTAGCTTAGGGAGACTCTTCGCTTTCCCAGAAGGCACCTGGAACATGCAAATTAGCCTCCTCAAGCTTGAATCCCTGGTTTGGTGATTCTTTCCAAGCAGCTGGTCCCGGCTGTACCCAACGATCTTCTAGCTTAGGGAGACTCTTCGCTTTCCCAGAAGGCACCTGGAACATGCAAATTAGCCTCCTCAAGCTTGAATCCCTGGTTTGGTGATTCTTTCCAAGCAGCTGGTCCCGGCTGTACCCAACGATCTTCTAGCTTAGGGAGACTCTTCGCTTTCCCAGAAGGCACCTGGAACATGCAAATTAGCCTCCTCAAGCTTGAATCCCTGGTTTGGTGATTCTTTCCAAGCAGCTGGTCCCGGCTGTACCCAACGATCTTCTAGCTTAGGGAGACTCTTCGCTTTCCCAGAAGGCACCTGGAACATGCAAATTAGCCTCCTCAAGCTTGAATCCCTGGTTTGGTGATTCTTTCCAAGCAGCTGGTCCCGGCTGTACCCAACGATCTTCTAGCTTAGGGAGACTCTTCGCTTTCCCAGAAGGCACCTGGAACATGCAAATTAGCCTCCTCAAGCTTGAATCCCTGGTTTGGTGATTCTTTCCAAGCAGCTGGTCCCGGCTGTACCCAACGATCTTCTAGCTTAGGGAGACTCTTCGCTTTCCCAGAAGGCACCTGGAACATGCAAATTAGCCATCTCAAGCTTGAATCCCTGGTTTGGTGATTCTTTCCAAGCAGCTGGTCCCGGCTGTACCCAACGATCTTCTAGCTTAGGGAGACTCTTCGCTTTCCCAGAAGGCACCTGGAACATGCAAATTAGCCATCTCAAGCTTGAATCCCTGGTTTGGTGATTCTTTCCAAGCAGCTGGTCCCGGCTGTACCCAACGATCTTCTAGCTTAGGGAGACTCTTCGCTTTCCCAGAAGGCACCTGGAACATGCAAATTAGCCATCTCAAGCTTGAATCCCTGGTTTGGTGATTCTTTCCAAGCAGCTGGTCCCGGCTGTACCCAACGATCTTCTAGCTTAGGGAGACTCTTCGCTTTCCCAGAAGGCACCTGGAACATGCAAATTAGCCATCTCAAGCTTGAATCCCTGGTTTGGTGATTCCTTCCAAGCAGCTGGTCCCGGCTGTACCCAACGATCTTCTAGCTTAGGGAGACTCTTCGCTTTCCCAGAAGGCACCTGGAACATGCAAATTAGCCATCTCAAGCTTGAATCCCTGGTTTGGTGATTCCTTCCAAGCAGCTGGTCCCGGCTGTACCCAACGATCTTCTAGCTTAGGGAGACGCTTCGCTTTCCCAGAAGGCACCTGGAACATGCAAATTAGCCATCTCAAGCTTGAATCCCTGGTTTGGTGATTCCTTCCAAGCAGCTGGTCCCGGCTGTACCCAACGATCTTCTAGCTTAGGGAGACGCTTCGCTTTCCCAGAAGGCACCTGGAACATGCAAATTAGCCATCTCAAGCTTGAATCCCTGGTTTGGTGATTCCTTCCAAGCAGCTGGTCCCGGCTGTACCCAACGATCTTCTAGCTTAGGGAGACGCTTCGCTTTCCCAGAAGGCACCTGGAACATGCAAATTAGCCATCTCAAGCTTGAATCCCTGGTTTGGTGATTCCTTCCAAGCAGCTGGTCCCGGCTGTACCCAACGATCTTCTAGCTTAGGGAGACGCTTCGCTTTCCCAGAAGGCACCTGGAACATGCAAATTAGCCATCTCAAGCTTGAATCCCTGGTTTGGTGATTCCTTCCAAGCAGCTGGTCCCGGCTGTACCCAACGATCTTCTAGCTTAGGGAGACGCTTCGCTTTCCCAGAAGGCACCTGGAACATGCAAATTAGCCATCTCAAGCTTGAATCCCTGGTTTGGTGATTCCTTCCAAGCAGCTGGTCCCGGCTGTACCCAACGATCTTCTAGCTTAGGGAGACGCTTCGCTTTCCCAGAAGGCACCTGGAACATGCAAATTAGCCATCTCAAGCTTGAATCCCTGGTTTGGTGATTCCTTCCAAGCAGCTGGTCCCGGCTGTACCCAACGATCTTCTAGCTTAGGGAGACGCTTCGCTTTCCCAGAAGGCACCTGGAACATGCAAATTAGCCATCTCAAGCTTGAATCCCTGGTTTGGTGATTCCTTCCAAGCAGCTGGTCCCGGCTGTACCCAACGATCTTCTAGCTTAGGGAGACTCTTCGCTTTCCCAGAAGGCACCTGGAACATGCAAATTAGCCATCTCAAGCTTGAATCCCTGGTTTGGTGATTCCTTCCAAGCAGCTGGTCCCGGCTGTACCCAACGATCTTCTAGCTTAGGGAGACTCTTCGCTTTCCCAGAAGGCACCTGGAACATGCAAATTAGCCATCTCAAGCTTGAATCCCTGGTTTGGTGATTCCTTCCAAGCAGCTGGTCCCGGCTGTACCCAACGATCTTCTAGCTTAGGGAGACTCTTCGCTTTCCCAGAAGGCACCTGGAACATGCAAATTAGCCATCTCAAGCTTGAATCCCTGGTTTGGTGATTCCTTCCAAGCAGCTGGTCCCGGCTGTACCCAACGATCTTCTAGCTTAGGGAGACTCTTCGCTTTCCCAGAAGGCACCTGGAACATGCAAATTAGCCATCTCAAGCTTGAATCCCTGGTTTGGTGATTCCTTCCAAGCAGCTGGTCCCGGCTGTACCCAACGATCTTCTAGCTTAGGGAGACTCTTCGCTTTCCCAGAAGGCACCTGGAACATGCAAATTAGCCATCTCAAGCTTGAATCCCTGGTTTGGTGATTCCTTCCAAGCAGCTGGTCCCGGCTGTACCCAACGATCTTCTAGCTTAGGGAGACTCTTCGCTTTCCCAGAAGGCACCTGGAACATGCAAATTAGCCATCTCAAGCTTGAATCCCTGGTTTGGTGATTCCTTCCAAGCAGCTGGTCCCGGCTGTACCCAACGATCTTCTAGCTTAGGGAGACTCTTCGCTTTCCCAGAAGGCACCTGGAACATGCAAATTAGCCATCTCAAGCTTGAATCCCTGGTTTGGTGATTCCTTCCAAGCAGCTGGTCCCGGCTGTACCCAACGATCTTCTAGCTTAGGGAGACTCTTCGCTTTCCCAGAAGGCACCTGGAACATGCAAATTAGCCATCTCAAGCTTGAATCCCTGGTTTGGTGATTCCTTCCAAGCAGCTGGTCCCGGCTGTACCCAACGATCTTCTAGCTTAGGGAGACTCTTCGCTTTCCCAGAAGGCACCTGGAACATGCAAATTAGCCATCTCAAGCTTGAATCCCTGGTTTGGTGATTCCTTCCAAGCAGCTGGTCCCGGCTGTACCCAACGATCTTCTAGCTTAGGGAGACTCTTCGCTTTCCCAGAAGGCACCTGGAACATGCAAATTAGCCATCTCAAGCTTGAATCCCTGGTTTGGTGATTCCTTCCAAGCAGCTGGTCCCGGCTGTACCCAACGATCTTCTAGCTTAGGGAGACTCTTCGCTTTCCCAGAAGGCACCTGGAACATGCAAATTAGCCATCTCAAGCTTGAATCCCTGGTTTGGTGATTCCTTCCAAGCAGCTGGTCCCGGCTGTACCCAACGATCTTCTAGCTTAGGGAGACTCTTCGCTTTCCCAGAAGGCACCTGGAACATGCAAATTAGCCATCTCAAGCTTGAATCCCTGGTTTGGTGATTCCTTCCAAGCAGCTGGTCCCGGCTGTACCCAACGATCTTCTAGCTTAGGGAGACTCTTCGCTTTCCCAGAAGGCACCTGGAACATGCAAATTAGCCATCTCAAGCTTGAATCCCTGGTTTGGTGATTCCTTCCAAGCAGCTGGTCCCGGCTGTACCCAACGATCTTCTAGCTTAGGGAGACTCTTCGCTTTCCCAGAAGGCACCTGGAACATGCAAATTAGCCATCTCAAGCTTGAATCCCTGGTTTGGTGATTCCTTCCAAGCAGCTGGTCCCGGCTGTACCCAACGATCTTCTAGCTTAGGGAGACTCTTCGCTTTCCCAGAAGGCACCTGGAACATGCAAATTAGCCATCTCAAGCTTGAATCCCTGGTTTGGTGATTCCTTCCAAGCAGCTGGTCCCGGCTGTACCCAACGATCTTCTAGCTTAGGGAGACTCTTCGCTTTCCCAGAAGGCACCTGGAACATGCAAATTAGCCATCTCAAGCTTGAATCCCTGGTTTGGTGATTCCTTCCAAGCAGCTGGTCCCGGCTGTACCCAACGATCTTCTAGCTTAGGGAGACTCTTCGCTTTCCCAGAAGGCACCTGGAACATGCAAATTAGCCATCTCAAGCTTGAATCCCTGGTTTGGTGATTCCTTCCAAGCAGCTGGTCCCGGCTGTACCCAACGATCTTCTAGCTTAGGGAGACTCTTCGCTCTCCCAGAAGGCACCTGGAACATGCAAATTAGCCATCTCAAGCTTGAATCCCTGGTTTGGTGATTCCTTCCAAGCAGCTGGTCCCGGCTGTACCCAACGATCTTCTAGCTTAGGGAGACTCTTCGCTCTCCCAGAAGGCACCTGGAACATGCAAATTAGCCATCTCAAGCTTGAATCCCTGGTTTGGTGATTCCTTCCAAGCAGCTGGTCCCGGCTGTACCCAACGATCTTCTAGCTTAGGGAGACTCTTCGCTCTCCCAGAAGGCACCTGGAACATGCAAATTAGCCATCTCAAGCTTGAATCCCTGGTTTGGTGATTCCCTCCAAGCAGCTGGTCCCGGCTGTACCCAACGATCTTCTAGCTTAGGGAGACTCTTCGCTTTCCCAGAAGGCACCTGGAACATGCAAATTAGCCATCTCAAGCTTGAATCCCTGGTTTGGTGATTCCCTCCAAGCAGCTGGTCCCGGCTGTACCCAACGATCTTCTAGCTTAGGGAGACTCTTCGCTTTCCCAGAAGGCACCTGGAACATGCAAATTAGCCATCTCAAGCTTGAATCCCTGGTTTGGTGATTCCCTCCAAGCAGCTGGTCCCGGCTGTACCCAACGATCTTCTAGCTTAGGGAGACTCTTCGCTTTCCCAGAAGGCACCTGGAA
Source organism: Ranitomeya imitator (assembly GCF_032444005.1). NCBI lineage: Eukaryota > Metazoa > Chordata > Amphibia > Anura > Dendrobatidae > Ranitomeya > Ranitomeya imitator. Next base: position 566,584,678 of record NC_091287.1, on the reverse strand, counting down.
CATGCAAATTAGCCATCTCAAGCTTGAATCCCTGGTTTGGTGATTCCCTCCATGCAGCTGGTCCCGGCTGTACCCAACGATCTTCTAGCTTAGGGAGACTCTTCGCTTTCCCAGAAGGCACCTGGAACATGCAAATTAGCCATCTCAAGCTTGAATCCCTGGTTTGGTGATTCCCTCCAAGCAGCTGGTCCCGGCTGTACCCAACGATCTTCTAGCTTAGGGAGACTCTTCGCTTTCCCAGAAGGCACCTGGAACATGCAAATTAGCCATCTCAAGCTTGAATCCCTGGTTTGGTGATTCCCTCCAAGCAGCTGGTCCCGGCTGTACCCAACGATCTTCTAGCTTAGGGAGACTCTTCGCTTTCCCAGAAGGCACCTGGAACATGCAAATTAGCCATCTCAAGCTTGAATCCCTGGTTTGGTGATTCCCTCCAAGCAGCTGGTCCCGGCTGTACCCAACGATCTTCTAGCTTAGGGAGACTCTTCGCTTTCCCAGAAGGCACCTGGAACATGCAAATTAGCCATCTCAAGCTTGAATCCCTGGTTTGGTGATTCCCTCCAAGCAGCTGGTCCCGGCTGTACCCAACGATCTTCTAGCTTAGGGAGACTCTTCGCTTTCCCAGAAGGCACCTGGAACATGCAAATTAGCCATCTCAAGCTTGAATCCCTGGTTTGGTGATTCCCTCCAAGCAGCTGGTCCCGGCTGTACCCAACGATCTTCTAGCTTAGGGAGACTCTTCGCTTTCCCAGAAGGCACCTGGAACATGCAAATTAGCCATCTCAAGCTTGAATCCCTGGTTTGGTGATTCCCTCCAAGCAGCTGGTCCCGGCTGTACCCAACGATCTTCTAGCTTAGGGAGACTCTTCGCTTTCCCAGAAGGCACCTGGAACATGCAAATTAGCCATCTCAAGCTTGAATCCCTGGTTTGGTGATTCCCTCCAAGCAGCTGGTCCCGGCTGTACCCAACGATCTTCTAGCTTAGGGAGACTCTTCGCTTTCCCAGAAGGCACCTGGAACATGCAAATTAGCCATCTCAAGCTTGAATCCCTGGTTTGGTGATTCCCTCCAAGCAGCTGGTCCCGGCTGTACCCAACGATCTTCTAGCTTAGGGAGACTCTTCGCTTTCCCAGAAGGCACCTGGAACATGCAAATTAGCCATCTCAAGCTTGAATCCCTGGTTTGGTGATTCCCTCCAAGCAGCTGGTCCCGGCTGTACCCAACGATCTTCTAGCTTAGGGAGACTCTTCGCTTTCCCAGAAGGCACCTGGAACATGCAAATTAGCCATCTCAAGCTTGAATCCCTGGTTTGGTGATTCCCTCCAAGCAGCTGGTCCCGGCTGTACCCAACGATCTTCTAGCTTAGGGAGACTCTTCGCTTTCCCAGAAGGCACCTGGAACATGCAAATTAGCCATCTCAAGCTTGAATCCCTGGTTTGGTGATTCCCTCCAAGCAGCTGGTCCCGGCTGTACCCAACGATCTTCTAGCTTAGGGAGACTCTTCGCTTTCCCAGAAGGCACCTGGAACATGCAAATTAGCCATCTCAAGCTTGAATCCCTGGTTTGGTGATTCCTTCCAAGCAGCTGGTCCCGGCTGTACCCAACGATCTTCTAGCTTAGGGAGACTCTTCGATTTCCCAGAAGGCACCTGGAACATGCAAATTAGCCATCTCAAGCTTGAATCCCTGGTTTGGTGATTCCTTCCAAGCAGCTGGTCCCGGCTGTACCCAACGATCTTCTAGCTTAGGGAGACTCTTCGCTTTCCCAGAAGGCACCTGGAACATGCAAATTAGCCATCTCAAGCTTGAATCCCTGGTTTGGTGATTCTTTCCAAGCAGCTGGTCCCGGCTGTACCCAACGATCTTCTAGCTTAGGGAGACTCTTCGCTTTCCCAGAAGGCACCTGGAACATGCAAATTAGCCTCCTCAGCTTGAATCCCTGGTTTGGTGATTCTTTCCAAGCAGCTGGTCCCGGCTGTACTCAACGATCTTCTAGCTTAGGGAGACTCTTCGCTTTCCCAGAAGGCACCTGGAATATGCAAATTAGCCATCTCAAGCTTGAATCCCTGGTTTGGTGATTCTTTCCAAGCAGCTGGTCCCGGCTGTACCCAACGATCTTCTAGCTTAGGGAGACTCTTCGCTTTCCCAGAAGGCACCTGGAATATGCAAATTAGCCATCTCAAGCTTGAATCCCTGGTTTGGTGATTCTTTCCAAGCAGCTGGTCCCGGCTGTACCCAACGATCTTCTAGCTTAGGGAGACTCTTCGCTTTCCCAGAAGGCACCTGTAGTTACCTTCATTCACGGTGATGCACCCTCTGCTGGATGTCCTCATATGACCTCGAGCGTGGGAACTTTTCTGAATATTTTCCCAGCCTCGAGGTCATATGAGGACATCCAGCAGAGGGCGCATCACCGCGAATGACGGTAACTACAGGTCATTGACCTACTTTCCATTCATTCGCTGGGGTTTTACTGGCATGACAAAGATGTAAAGGAACAGGACGGCACGAGAGAAATACGAGCTCCACTGAGCAGGACTAATAGAGTACAGCCGAATAGCAGGTGTCACGAAAGCTGTGGGTATATGGTGCTCTGCAGAAAAGTATCAACCAAGATCCACAATGCAGTCGAAGAACAAGGAAATATGCGGCACTCACCCAATTGTAGCTGTGTAATTCGTGAACTTTATTGGAAAAAATATTTAATACAGCCGTCAGGACATCAGGTATGCAGGAGGGTGCGGTAATTATTATTATTATTTTAATTCTTTATTTTACACATTAATATGGATCCCAGGGCCTGAAGGAGAGTTTCCTCTCCTTCAGACCCTGGGAACCATCAGGATACCTTCCGATACTTGGTGTCCCATTGACTTGTATTGGTATCGGATATCGGTATCGGCGATATCCGATACTTTTCGGGTATCGGCCGATACTATCCGATACCGATACTTTCAAGTATCGGACGGTATCGCTCAACACTAGTTATGACCTTTGTCAAGACCTGCAGCCTAGAACAGATGCTAAGTTACTGCTGGTCATACATCCATACATATCCATATTCCACTACACCTACAATAGTGCAGAAAACACCCAGAATGTCCTGACATAACGGCTTGCGTCATTGGCTGCTGAAATCACATGTCCCTCTCCATATAAATAGTGGACTTCTTGTTTTAGCGCCATTTTGACACTGTAACAGCACAGAGAGGCTGCTCCTGACGCTGCCACTGATAGCAGCAAGAATTTAGCTAGTTAGTTCGGTGGTTGTAAATCAGTCAGATAGTGTAGCTAGTTAGTGTCCAGTGTGGCTGTGAAATTTACCTTCCAGCATTTTTTTTGCCATTACTGAGGTCCACAGACAAAGCCAGCAGGGCACATGTCGTACAAGTGTTTTGTGCACTGCTTCTAATGTGCTCCATGCCCGAGTATAGCATTCTAAATAATTATTTTTTCTCAAGATAAATGTGAAACAGCTTGCTGTATCCTACCTTGCCATTTTGTGCTATGGTGATATGAACCTGTCTGCAGTCCTAAGGCACATTAGAAAAAAATTATAATTTTTCAGTTTCAAAAAGTTAGACTACCCGCTGTATCACACGTTGTCATTTTGTTGGGTTGAAATTAAGCTGTAGAAGCCTGATCCATGGGACACAAAAATTCTTCTATTCCTAGGTTCATACAATAGGGGACCTGATTTTAAAATAGTTTGTAGCATCTAGAGGACTGATAAGGAGGACACAAAAAATGTTTGTGTTCCTAACGTCATACAGTAGGGGACATCTGACTTTCAAATTGTTTGTGGCATATCTTCTTTGTTATACAGGCCTCATACACACTCAAACAACTCTTTCTTCTGTGACTAACATGATACAGCACGCCAAATTTCATATTGGAATTTACTGCTGAAATTCTGCTGTTAGCAGAGGTGCTGCAGAGTTTAAAATCTATTTTTTGTTAATATTACTGTGCTCCTACAACACTTTCTGAACAACATGACTGGGAAAAAGCGAGGCCATGGTGGAAGGAGAATTAGGCTTGGTGTTCAAGGTGCATGTGGGGTAGGAGGTCATCTTTTTGATAGCACTAGTGAACCAACAACATCACATCCTATGCAAAGACAACTGAGAACTCCTTTTACTGGACGTGCTTCTCCACCACCTTTCTTTGGCAGACGCACAGCAGTACGCTTTGTTGATGAGTCCCAGAAAGAGCATGTGATTGAGAGGATGGCAAGCACAGCTTCAAGTGGCCTCTACTCCTCTTCCTCCACCTCAACATCATACCCAGTACACTCCACAGATATGGCACCCAAATTATCCTTACTTTCCCCCGCTGACTGAACGGAACCACAGATGGGTGAGTCTAAAGAGCTGTTCACACATTCTATGTCATAGTAACATAGTAACATAGTTATTAAGGTTGAAGGAAGACTATAAGTCCATCTAGTTCAACCCATAGCCTAACCTAACATGCCCTAACATGTTGATCCAGAGGAAGGCAAAAAAAACCCATGTGGCAAAGAGTAAGCTCCACATTGGGGAAAAAAATTCCTTCCCGACTCCACATACGGCAATCAGACTAGTTCCCTGGATCAACACCCTAACAAGGAATCTAGTATATATACCCTGTAACATTATACTTTTCCAGAAAGGTATCCAGTCCCCTCTTAAATTTAAGTAATGAATCAGTCATTACAACATCATACAGCAGAGAGTTCCATAGTCTCACTGCTCTTACTGTAAAGAATCCGCGTCTGTTATTATGCTTAAACCTTGTTTCCTCCAGATGTAGAGGATGCCCCCTTGTCCCTGTCTCAGGTCTATGATTAAAAAGATCATCAGAAAGGTCCTTGTACTGTCCCCTCATATATTTATACATTAAAATAAGATCACCCCTTAGCCTTCCTTTTTCCAACCTAAATAGCCCCCAGTGTAATAACCTATCTTGGTATTGCAGACCCCCCAGTCCTCTAATAACCTTGGTCGCTCTTCTCTGCACCCGCTCCAGTTCAGCTATGTCTTTCTTATACACCGGAGACCAGAACTGTGCACAGTATTCTAAGTGTGGTCGAACTAGTGACTTGTATGGAGGTAAAATTATGTTCTCCTCATGAGCATCTATGCCTCTTTTAATGCATCCCATTATTTTATTTGTCTTTGTAGCAGCTGCCTGACACTGGCCACTGAACATGAGTTTGTCATCCACCCATACACCCAGGTCATTTTCATTGATGGTTTTGTCCAGAGTTTTAGAATTAAGCACATAATTATACATCTTATTACTTCTCCCCAAGTGCATGACCTTACATTTATCCCCATTAAAGCTCATTTGCCATTTATCAGCCCAAGCTTCTAGTTTACATAAATCATCCTGTAATATAAAATTGTCCTCCTCTGTATTGATTACCCTGCAGAGTTTAGTGTCATCTGCAAATATTGAAATTCTACTCTGAATGCCCCCTACAAGGTCATTAATAAATATGTTAAAAAGAAGAGGGTCCAATACTGACCCCTGTGGTACCCCACTGCTAACCGCGACCCAGTCCGAGTGTGCTCCATTAATAACCACCCTTTGTTTCCTATCACAGAGCCTATTCTTAACCCACTTACACATATTTTCCCCTATCCCCATTATTCTCATTTTATGTATCAATCTTTTGTGTGGCACCGTATCAAAAGCTTTTGAGAAGTCCATATACACAACATCCACTGGGTTCCCTTGGTCCAGTCCGGAACTTACCTCTTCATAGAAACTGATCAAATTAGTCTGACATGAACGGTCCCTAGTAAACCCGTGCTGATACTGGGTCATGAGGTTATTCCTCTTCAGATACTCCAGTATAGCGTCCCTTAGAATGCCCTCCAGGATTTTACCCACAGTAGAGGTTAAGCTTACTGGCCTATAATTTCCGAGTTCAGATTTTGTCCCCTTTTTGAATATTGGCACCACATTTGCTATACGCCAGTCCTGCGGCACAGACCCTGTTATTATGGAGTCTTTAAAGATTAAAAATAATGGCCTATCAATGACTGTACTTAATTCCTGCAGTACTCGAGGGTGGATCCCATCCGGGCTCGGAGATTTGTCAATTTTAGTGATTTTTAGACGCCGCCGCACTTCCTGCTGGGTTATGCAGGTGACATTTAATGGGGAATTTTTATCACTAGTCATTTTGTCGCCATGGGATTCTCTTGTGTAAATACTGATGAAAAAAAAGTCATTTAGCATATTGGCTTTTTCCTCATCCTCATCCACCATCTCACCCAGACTATTTTTAACCCCTCTGTGACCTTAGACGTACTATCCCGTCGAGGTGCCCTGGGCTTATCTGACCCTGGACGGGATAGTACGTCATAGCCGATCGGCCGCGCTCACGGGGGAGCGCGGCCGATCGCGGCCGGGTGTCAGCTGCTTATCGCAGCTGACATCCGGCACTATGTGCCAGGAGCGGTCACGGACCGCCCCCGGCACATTAACCCCTGGCACACCGCGATCAAAGATGATCGCGATGTGCCGGCGGTGCAGGGAAGCACCGCGCAGGGAGGGGGCTCCCTGCGGGCTTCCCTGAGACCCCCGGAGCAACGCGATGTGATCGCGTTGCTGCGAGGTTCTCACCTCCCTCCCTGCTCCCTCCAGCCCCGGATCCAAGATGGCCGCGGATCCGGGTCCTGCAGGGAGGGAGGTGGCTTCACAGAGCCTGCTCAGAGCAGGCACTGTGAAGCCTGCAGCGCTGCATGTCAGATCAGTGATCTGACAGAGTGCTGTGCAAACTGTCAGATCACTGATCTGTGATGTCCCCCCCTGGGACAAAGTAAAAAAGTAAAAAAAAAAATTTCCAAATGTGTAAAAAAAATAAAAAAAAATATTCCAAAATAATGAAAAAAAAAAAAAATATTATTCCCATAAATACATTTCTTCATCTAAATAAAAAAAAACCCAATAAAAGTACACATATTTAGTATCGCCGCGTCCGTAACGACCCGACCTATAAAACTGTCCCACTAGTTAACCCCTTCAGTAAACACCGTAAGAAAAAAAAACGAGGCAAAAAACAACGCTTTATTATCATACCGCCGAACAAAAAGTGGAATAACACGCGATCAAAAGGACAGATATAAATAACCATGGTACCGCTGAAAGCGTCATATTGTCCCGCAAAAAAAGAGCCGCCATACAGCATCATCAGCAAAAAAATAAAAAAGTTATAGTCCTGAGAATAAAGCGATGCAAAAATAATTATTTTTTCTGTAAAAAAGTTTTTATCGTATAAAAGCGCCAAACCATAAAAAAATGATATAAATGAGGTATCGCTGTAATCGTACTGACCCGAAGAATAAAACTGATTTATCAATTTTACCAAACGCGGAACGGTATAAACGCCTCCCCCAATAGAAATTCATGAATAGCTGGCTTTTGGTCATTCTTCCACACAAAAATCGGAATAAAAAGCGATCAAAAAATGTCACGTGCCCAAAAATGTTTTCAATAAAAACGTCAACTCGTCCCGCAAAAAACAAGACCTCACATGACTCTGTGGACCAAAATATGGAAAAATTATAGCTCTCAAAATGTGGTATTGCAAAAAATATTTTTTGCAATAAAAAGGGTCTTTCAGTGTGTGACGGCTGCCAATCATAAAAATCCGCTAAAAAACTCGCTATAAAAGTAAATCAAACCCCCCTTCATCACCCCCTTAGTTAGGGAAAAATAAAAAAAATGTATTTATTTCCATTTTCCCATTAGGGCTAGGGTTAGGGCTAGGGTTAGGGCTAGGGCTAGGGTTAGGGCTAGGGTTAGGGCTAGGGCTAGGGTTAGGGCTAGGGTTAGGGCTAGGGTTAGGGTTAGGGCTAGGGTTAGGGCTAGGGTTAGGGCTAGGGCTAGGGTTAGGGCTAGGGTTAGGGCTAGGGTTAGGGTTAGGGTTAGGGCTAGGGTTAGGGCTAGGGTTAGGGTTAGGGCTAGGGTTAGGGTTAGGGCTAGGGTTAGGGCTAGGGCTAGGGTTAGGGCTAGGGTTAGGGCTAGGGTTAGGGCTAGGGTTAGGGTTAGGGTTGGGGCTACAGTTAGGGTTGGGGCTAAAGTTAGGGTTAGGGTTTAGATTACATTTAAAGTTGGGAATAGGGTTGGGATTAGGGTTAGGGGTGTGTCAGGGTTAGAGGTGTGGTTAGGGTTACCGTTGGAATTAGGGTTAGGGGTGTGTTTAGATTAGGGTTTCAGTTATAATTGGGGGGTTTCCACTGTTTCGGCACATCAGGGGCTCTCCAAACACGACATGGCGTCCGATCTCAATTCCAGCCAATTCTGCGTTGAAAAAGTAAAACAGTGCTCCTTCCCTTCCGAGCTCTCTTGTGTGCCCAAACAGGGGTTTACCCCAACATATGGGGTATCAGCGTACTCAGGACAAATTGGACAACAACTTTTGTGGACCAATTTCTCCTGTTACCCTTGGGAAAATACAAAAGAGGGGGCTAAAAAATAATTTTTGTGGGAAAACAAAAAGATTTTTTATTTTCACGGCTCTGCGTTATAAACTGTAGTGAAACACTTGGGGGTTCAAAGTTCTCACAACACATCTAGATAAGTTCATTGAGGGGTCTAGTTTCCAATATGGGGTCACTTGTGGGGGGTTTCTACTGTTTAGGTACATTAGGGGCTCTGCAAACGCAATGTGACGCCTGCAGACCAATCCATCTAAGTCTGCATTCCAAATGATGCTCCTTCCCTTCCGAGCCCTCCCATGCGCCCAAACGGTGGTTCCCCCCCACATATCGGGTATCAGCGTACTCAGGACAAATTGGACAACAACATTTAGGGTCCAATTTCTCCTGCTAACCTTGGAAAAATACAAAACTGGGGGCTAAAATATAATTTTTGTGGAAAAAAAAATATTTTTTATTTGCATGGCTCTGCGTTATATACTGTAGTGATATACTTGGGGGTTCAAAGCTCTCACAACACATCAAGATGAGTTCCTTAGGGGGTCTACTTTCCAAAATGGTGTCACTTGTGGGGGGTTTCTACTGTTTAGGTACATTAGGGGCTCTGCAAACGCAATGTGACGCCTGCAGACCATTCCATCTAAGTCTGCATTCCAAATGGCGCTCCTTCCCTTCCGAGCCCTCCCATGCGCCCAATCGGTGGTTCCCCCCCACATATGGGGTATCAGCGTACTCAGGACAAATTGGACAACAACTTTTGGGGTCCAATTTCTCCTGTTACCCTAGGGAAAATACAAAACTGGGGGCTAAAAAATAATTTTTGTGGGAAAAAAATTTTGTTTTATTTTTATGGCTCTGCATTATAAACTTCTGTGAAGCCCTTGGTGGGTCAAAGTGCTCACCACACATCCAGATAAGTTCCTTAGGGGGTCTACTTTCCAAAATGGTGTCACTTGTGGGGGGTTTCAATGTTTAGGCACATCAGTGGCTCTCCAAACGCAACATGGCGTCCCATCTCAATTCCTGTCAATTTTGCATTAAAAAGTCAAACGGCGCTCCTTCCCTTCCGAGCTCTCCCATGCGCCCAAACAGTGGTTTACTGCCACATATGGGGTATCAGCGTACTCAGGACAAATTCGACAACAACTTTTGAGGTCCAATTTCTTCTCTTACCCTTGGAAAAATAAAAAATTGGGGGCAAAAATATAATTTTTGTGAAAAAATATGATTTTTTATTTTTACGGTTCTGCATTATAAACTTCTGTGAAGCACTTGGTGGGTCAAAGTGCTCACCACACCTCTAGATAAGTTCCTTAAGGGGTCTACTTTCCAAAATGGTGTCACTTGTGGGGGGTTTCAATGTTTAGGCACATCAGTGGCTCTCCAAACGCAACATGGCGTCCCATCTCAATTCCTGTCAATTTTGCATTGAAAAGTCAAATAGCGCTCCTTCCCTTCCGAGCTCTCCCATGCGCCCAAACAGTGGTTTACTGCCACATATGGGGTATCAGCGTACTCAGGACAAATTGGACAACAACTTTTTGGGTCCAATTTCTCCTGTTACCCTTGGTAAAATAAAACAAATTGGAGCTGAAGTAAATTTTTTGTGTAAAAAAGTTAAATGTTCATTTTTATTTAAACATTCCAAAAATTCCTATTAAACACCTGAAGGGTTAATAAACTTCTTGAATGTGGTTTTGAGCACATTGAGGGGTGCAGTTTTTAGAATGGTGTCACACTTGGGCATTTTCTATCATATAGACCCCTCAAAATGACTTCAAATGAGACGTGGTCCCTAAAAAAAATGGTGTTGTAAAAATGAGAAATTGCTGGTCAACTTTTAACCCTTATAACTCCCTAACAAAAAAAAAAAATTGGTTCCAAAATTATGCTGATGTAAAGGAGACATGTGGGAAATGTTACTTATTAAGTATTTTGTGTGACATATCTCTGTGATTTAATTGCATAAAAATTCAAAGTTTGAAAATTGCGAAATTTTCAAAATTTTCGCCAAATTTCCATTTTTTTCACAAATAAACGCAGGTACTATCAAATAAATTTTACCACTATCATGAAGTACAATATGTCACGAGAAAACAATGTCAGAATCACCAGGATCCGTTGAAGCGTTTCGGAGTTATAACCTCATAAAGGGACAGTGGTCAGAATTGTAAAAATTGGCCTGGTCATTGACGTGCAAACCACCCTTGGGGGTAAAGGGGTTAAGGGGGCCAAAACTATCATTTTTTAGTTTCTTACTATTTATGTAGTTAAAGAATATTTTGGGATTATTTTTACTCTCTCTGGCAATTAGTCTCTCTGTCTCAATCTTTGCTGCCTTGATTTGCTTTTTACAGAATTTATTTACTTTTCTGTATTTATTTAATGCCTCCTCACTACCTACTTCCTTTAATTCTCTATATTCTTTCTTTTTGTCACTTATTGCGCCCCTTACAGCTCTATTTAACCGTATTGGTTTCCTCCTATTTCTAGTATGTTTATTCCCATACGGTATATACTGTGCACAGGTCCTATCCAGGATGCTAATAAACGTCTCCCATTTTCTTACTGTATTTTTATGTCTCAGGATATTGTTCCATTTAATTGCACCAAGATCCTCTCTCATCCGTTGGAAATTTGCCCTCCTGAAGTTTAGTGTCCTTGTCACCCCTCTACTACACATCTTATTAAAGGAGACATGAAAACTTATTATTTTGTGATCACTATTCCCCAAGTAACCCCCAACCCTTATATTTGATATGCGGTCTGGCCTGTTGGTTAATATTAGGTCTAGCAGTGCCCCCCTTCTTGTTGGGTCCTGAACCAGTTGTGAAAGGTAATTGTCTCTCATAGTTGTCAGACCCCGATCAGCTTTGCTGGAACTGCAGGTTTCTGTTCCCCAATCTATTTCAGGGTAGTTGAAGTCCCCCATAATAATGACTTCCAGGGCCGCCATCAGGGCATTACAGCCATTACATGTGTAAGGGGCCCGGTGAGGAGAGGCAAGGAGGGAGGGCCCGGACTGACCAGACACGCAATCAGCACGTCTCATACACTTTGTTCCCCACCTCTTTTCCTGCCGGTCTGGAGGCATTATGAGGTGATTGCATCGCTCCTGTCTGATGTGGCCGCACTCACTGCAGCAGACGCTGTACAAGGACCTGGGCTTTTGCTCTGTGCAGAGCTCGGTGCCGCCTCCAGCAGAGGCTCCGCCTCCATCATTTCTCACCGTGACTGTCACCTCCTCCAGAACAGAACAGCAGCAGTGACCGGAGCTCTGCAGGAAGAGATTGAAGCCAGTAAAGGTCAACAATTCTGCGATGCTGCCTCCTAGTGGCTCCAGAACTAGGGACCCCGGGGCCCCACTATTCCTGTGGGATCAAGCTGCCGGCACTAGTGCACTAGGCTACACTACACTGTCCCTCCATAACACCAGTGCTAGGAAACTGCTGTGTAGGAAGTCTCCCAGTCCCTGTACTCGCATCACTTGCAGTCGGGACCGGGGGAGGGGGTGACCAAGAGTCTGCACTGGAAGAGACAGCAGCCGCTCTTATTATAGTCTCCTGCTGTCTGCTGGCCTGGGATAATGGTGCAGGTGGTGAAGGCCCTGCAGGATAGGTAAGTATATATAATAGTGTGCGTATGATACTGTGGTGTATATAGTGTATGTAAAATATAGTGTGCAGTATATGTATTTTCTTGTTTGTAAATAAGTGTATGGATATACTGGAGATGATCCTTGTATATGTAATAGTGTATCTGCAGTATATAGTGTAGTTAATGTATAGCGTACAGTGTGTGTATATATATGATCCTTGTATCTGTAGTATATATTGTACGTAATGTACAGTGTGTATGTATATATTCTAGTTCTATCAGTGTAGAGATGCCATGTCTGCAGAGGAGTGCTGCACTCAGTACCCTAATACCAGCACACAACGCATGTGTGTATTTTTATGAATTATCTTTAATAACACACCTCACCTATAATGCGTGAGAAGACGTCATATACTGGTATACTGTATGTATATATGTGAGCATTTTACAGGGCCGCCATCAGGGCATGACGGCCGTGACTGGCGTATGGGGCCCGGTGGGCAGAGTGGTCCCGCATCGGGCCCCGTCTCATCTGCTCACCGGGCCCCTACCGGCAGCCGCAGGCTAACCGAGCCCTTAGCACCGACGCTGCAGCTGTTTAAAGCTATTGCCGTGGGCCCGCACATCAATAGTTAACAGCCGCCAGCCAATCTGAGGCTGGCAGCCGACGTCAGCCGCAGCGTGCGTGCATGTCGCCGGCGTCTGACATCATTGTCACTCGCCAGTGAGTGCACGCTGCAACTGCGTGGAGACAGAGAACTTCGCCCGCCTGGACACAGATGGGGCAGAGTGCTGGACACAGATGGGGCAGAGTGCTGGACACAGATGGGGCAGAGTGCTGGACACAGATGCGGCAGAGTGCTGGACAGAGATGGGGCAGAGTGCTGGACAGAGATGGGGCAGAGTGCTGGACACAGATGGGGCAGAGTGCTGGACAGAGATGGGGCAGAGTGCTGGACACAGATGGGGCAGAGTGCTGGACACAGATGGGGCAGAGTGCTGGACACAGATGGGGCAGAGTGCTGGACACAGATGGGGCAGAGTGCTGGACAGAGATGGGGCAGAGTGCTGGACACAGATGGGGCAGAGTGCTGGACACAGATGGGGCAGAGTGCTGGACACAGATGGGGCAGAGTGCTGGACACAGATGGGGCAGAGTGCTGGACACAGATGGGGCAGAGTGCTGGACAGAGATGGGGCAGAGTGCTGGACAGAGATGGGGCAGAGTGCTGGACACAGATGGGGCAGAGTGCTGGACACAGATGGGGCAGAGTGCTGGACAGAGATGGGGCAGAGTGCTGGACACAGATGGGGCAGAGTGCTGGACACAGATGGGGCAGAGTGCTGGACACAGATGGGGCAGAGTGCTGGACACAGATGGGGCAGAGTGCTGGACAGAGATGGGGCAGAGTGCTGGACACAGATGGGGCAGAGTGCTGGACACAGATGGGGCAGAGTGCTGGACAGAGATGGGGCAGAGTGCTGGACACAGATGGGGCAGAGTGCTGGACAGAGATGGGGCAGAGTGCTGGACACAGATGGGGCAGAGTGCTGGATAGAGATGGGGCAGAGTGCTGGACAGAGATGGGGCAGAGTGCTGGACACAGATGGGGCAGAGTGCTGGACACAGATGCGGCAGAGTGCTGGACAGAGATGGGGCAGAGTGCTGGACACAGATGGGGCAGAGTGCTGGACAGAGATGGGGCAGAGTGCTGGACAGAGATGGGGCAGAGTGCTGGACACAGATGGGGCAGAGTGCTGGACAGAGATGGGGCAGAGTGCTGGACAGAGATGGGGCAGAGTGCTGGACACAGATGGGGCAGAGTGCTGGGCAGAGATGGGGCAGAGTGCTGGACAGAGATGGGGCAGAGTGCTGGACAGAGATGGGGCAGAGTGCTGGACAGAGATGGGGCAGAATGCTGGACAGAGATGGGGCAGAGTGCTGGACAGAGATGGGGCAGAGTGCTGGACAGAGATGCGGCAGAGTGCTGGACACAGATGGGGCAGAGTGCTGGACAGAGATGGGGCAGAGTGCTGGACACAGATGGGGCAGAGTGCTGGACACAGATGGGGCAGAGTGCTGGACAGAGATGGGGCAGAGTGCTGGACAGAGATGGGGCAGAGTGCTGGACAGAGATGGGGCAGAGTGCTGGACACAGATGGGGCAGAGTGCTGGACAGAGATGGGGCAGAGTGCTGGACAGAGATGGGGCAGAGTGCTGGACAGAGATGCGGCAGAGTGCTGGACACAGATGGGGCAGAGTGCTGGACAGAGATGGGGCAGAGTGCTGGACAGAGATGGGGCACAGTGCTGGACAGAGATGGGGCAGAGTGCTGGACACAGATGGGGCAGAGTGCTGGACACAGATGCGGCAGAGTGCTGGACAGAGATGGGGCAGAGTGCTGAACACAGATGGGGCAGAGTGCTGGACACAGATGGGGCAGAGTGCTGGACACAGATGGGGCAGAGTGCTGGACAGAGATGGGGCAGAGTGCTGGACAGAGATGGGGCAGAGTGCTGAACACAGATGGGGCAGAGTGCTGGACACAGATGGGGCAGAGTGCTGGACAGAGATGGGGCAGAGTGCTGGACAGAGATGCGGCAGAGTGCTGAACACAGATGGGGCAGAGTGCTGGACACAGATGGGGCAGAGTGCTGGACACAGATGGGGCAGAGTGCTGGACACAGATGGGGCAGAGTGCTGGACACAGATGGGGCAGAGTGCTGGAAACAGATGGGGCAGAGTGCTGGACACAGATCGGGCAGGATTGGACACAGATGGGGCAGAGTGCTGGACACAGATGGGGCAGAGTGCTGGACACAGATGGGGCAGAGTGCTGGACAGAGATGGGGCAGAGTGGTGGACAGAGATGGGGCAGAATGCTGGACAGAGATGGGGCAGAGTGCTGGACAGAGATGGGGCAGAGTGCTGGACACAGATGGGGCAGAGTGCTGGACACAGATGGGGCAGAGTGCTGGACACAGATGGGGCAGAGTGCTGGACACAGATGCGGCAGAGTGCTGGACAGAGATGGGTCAGAGTGCTGGACAGAGATGGGGCAGAGTGCTGGACACAGATGGGGCAGAGTGCTGGACAGAGATGGGGCAGAGTGCTGGACACAGATGGGGCAGAGTGCTGGACACAGATGCGGCAGAGTGCTGGACAGAGATGGGGCAGAGTGCTGGACAGAGATGGGGCAGAGTGCTGGACAGAGATGGGGCAGAGTGCTGGACACAGATGGGGCAGAGTGCTGGACAGAGATGGAGCAGAGTGCTGGACAGAGATGGGGCAGAGTGCTGGACACAGATGGGGCAGAGTGCTGGACACAGATGGGGCAGAGTGCTGGACAGAGATGGGGCAGAGTGCTGGACACAGATGGGGCAGAGTGCTGGACAGAGATGGGGCAGAGTGCTGGACAGAGATGGGGCAGAGTGCTGGACACAGATGGGGCAGAGTGCTGGACAGAGATGGGGCAGAGTGCTGGACACAGATGGGGCAGAGTGCTGGATAGAGATGGGGCAGAGTGCTGGACACAGATGGGGCAGAGTGCTGGACAGAGATGGGGCAGAGTGCTGGACAGAGATGCGGCAGAGTGCTGGACACAGATGGGGCAGAGTGCTGGACAGAGATGGGGCAGAGTGCTGGACACAGATGGGGCAGAGTGCTGGACAGAGATGGGGCAGAGTGCTGGACAGAGATGGGGCAGAGTGCTGGACAGAGATGCGGCAGAGTGCTGGACACAGATGGGGCAGAGTGCTGGACACAGATGCGGCAGAGTGCTGGACAGAGATGGGGCATAGTGCTGAACACAGATGGGGCAGAGTGCTGGACACAGATGGGGCAGAGTGCTGGACACAGATGGGGCAGAGTGCTGGACAGAGATGGGGCAGAGTGCTGGACACAGATGGGGCAGAGTGCTGGACACAGATGGGGCAGAGTGCTGGACACAGATGGGGCAGAGTGCTGGAAACAGATGGGGCAGAGTGCTGGACACAGATCGGGCAGGATTGGACACAGATGGGGCAGAGTGCTGGACACAGATGGGGCAGAGTGCTGGACACAGATGGGGCAGAGTGCTGGACACAGATGGGGCAGAGTGCTGGACACAGGGGCAAAACGCTGGACACAGATGGAGCAGAGTGCTGGACAGAGATGGGGCAGAGTGCTGGACAGAGATGCGGCAGAGTGCTGAACACAGATGGGGCAGAGTGCTGGACACAGATGCGGCAGAGTGCTGGACACAGATGGGGCAGAGTGCTGGACAGAGATGGGGCAGAGTGCTGGACAGAGATGCGGCAGAGTGCTGAACACAGATGGGGCAGAGTGCTGGACACAGATGCGGCAGAGTGCTGGACACAGATGGGGCAGAGTGCTGGACACAGATGGAGCAGAGTGCTGGACAGAGATGGGGCAGAGTGCTGGACAGAGATGGGGCAGAGTGCTGGACAGAGATGGGGCAGAGTGCTGGACAGAGATGGGGCAGAGTGCTGGACAGAGATGGGGCAGAGTGCTGGACAGAGATGGGGCAGAGTGCTGGACAGAGATGGGGCAGAGTGCTGGACAGAGATGGGGCAGAGTGCTGGACACTGATGGGGCAGAGTGCTGGACACAGATGGTGCAGAGTGCTGGACACAGATGGGGCAGAGTGCTGGACAGAGATGGGGCAGAGTGCTGGACAGAGATGGGGCAGAGTGCTGGACACAGATGGGGCAGAGTGCTGGACACAGATGGGGCAGAGTGCTGGACAGAGATGGGGCAGAGTGCTGGACACTGATGGGGCAGAGTGCTGGACAGAGATGGGGCAGAGTGCTGGACAGAGATGGGGCAGAGTGCTGGACACAGATGGGGCAGAGTGCTGGACACAGATGGGGCAGAGTGCTGGACACAGATGGGGCAGAGTGCTGGACACAGATGGGGCAGAGTGCTGGACACTGATGGGGCAGAGTGCTGGACAGAGATGGGGCAGAGTGCTGGACACAGATGGGGCAGAGTGCTGGACACAGATGCGGCAGAGTGCTGGACAGAGATGGGGCAGAGTGCTGGACACAGATGGGGCAGAGTGCTGGACAGAGATGGGGCAGAGTGCTGGACACAGATGGGGCAGAGTGCTGGACACAGATGGGGCAGAGTGCTGGACACAGATGGGGCAGAGTGCTGGACACAGATGGGGCAGAGTGCTGGACAGAGATGGGGCAGAGTGCTGGACACAGATGGGGCAGAGTGCTGGACACAGATGGGGCAGAGTGCTGGACACAGATGGGGCAGAGTGCTGGACAGAGATGGGGCAGAGTGCTGGACACAGATGGGGCAGAGTGCTGGACACAGATGGGGCAGAGTGCTGGACACAGATGGGGCAGAGTGCTGGACACAGATGGGGCAGAGTGCTGGACACAGATGGGGCAGAGTGCTGGACAGAGATGGGGCAGAGTGCTGGACAGAGATGGGGCAGAGTGCTGGACACAGATGGGGCAGAGTGCTGGACACAGATGGGGCAGAGTGCTGGACAGAGATGGGGCAGAGTGCTGGACACAGATGGGGCAGAGTGCTGGACACAGATGGGGCAGAGTGCTGGACACAGATGGGGCAGAGTGCTGGACACAGATGGGGCAGAGTGCTGGACAGAGATGGGGCAGAGTGCTGGACACAGATGGGGCAGAGTGCTGGACACAGATGGGGCAGAGTGCTGGACAGAGATGGGGCAGAGTGCTGGACACAGATGGGGCAGAGTGCTGGACAGAGATGGGGCAGAGTGCTGGACACAGATGGGGCAGAGTGCTGGATAGAGATGGGGCAGAGTGCTGGACAGAGATGGGGCAGAGTGCTGGACACAGATGGGGCAGAGTGCTGGACACAGATGCGGCAGAGTGCTGGACAGAGATGGGGCAGAGTGCTGGACACAGATGGGGCAGAGTGCTGGACAGAGATGGGGCAGAGTGCTGGACAGAGATGGGGCAGAGTGCTGGACACAGATGGGGCAGAGTGCTGGACAGAGATGGGGCAGAGTGCTGGACAGAGATGGGGCAGAGTGCTGGACACAGATGGGGCAGAGTGCTGGGCAGAGATGGGGCAGAGTGCTGGACAGAGATGGGGCAGAGTGCTGGACAGAGATGGGGCAGAGTGCTGGACAGAGATGGGGCAGAATGCTGGACAGAGATGGGGCAGAGTGCTGGACAGAGATGGGGCAGAGTGCTGGACAGAGATGCGGCAGAGTGCTGGACACAGATGGGGCAGAGTGCTGGACAGAGATGGGGCAGAGTGCTGGACACAGATGGGGCAGAGTGCTGGACACAGATGGGGCAGAGTGCTGGACAGAGATGGGGCAGAGTGCTGGACAGAGATGGGGCAGAGTGCTGGACAGAGATGGGGCAGAGTGCTGGACACAGATGGGGCAGAGTGCTGGACAGAGATGGGGCAGAGTGCTGGACAGAGATGGGGCAGAGTGCTGGACAGAGATGCGGCAGAGTGCTGGACACAGATGGGGCAGAGTGCTGGACAGAGATGGGGCAGAGTGCTGGACAGAGATGGGGCACAGTGCTGGACAGAGATGGGGCAGAGTGCTGGACACAGATGGGGCAGAGTGCTGGACACAGATGCGGCAGAGTGCTGGACAGAGATGGGGCAGAGTGCTGAACACAGATGGGGCAGAGTGCTGGACACAGATGGGGCAGAGTGCTGGACACAGATGGGGCAGAGTGCTGGACAGAGATGGGGCAGAGTGCTGGACAGAGATGGGGCAGAGTGCTGAACACAGATGGGGCAGAGTGCTGGACACAGATGGGGCAGAGTGCTGGACAGAGATGGGGCAGAGTGCTGGACAGAGATGCGGCAGAGTGCTGAACACAGATGGGGCAGAGTGCTGGACACAGATGGGGCAGAGTGCTGGACACAGATGGGGCAGAGTGCTGGACACAGATGGGGCAGAGTGCTGGACACAGATGGGGCAGAGTGCTGGAAACAGATGGGGCAGAGTGCTGGACACAGATCGGGCAGGATTGGACACAGATGGGGCAGAGTGCTGGACACAGATGGGGCAGAGTGCTGGACACAGATGGGGCAGAGTGCTGGACAGAGATGGGGCAGAGTGGTGGACAGAGATGGGGCAGAATGCTGGACAGAGATGGGGCAGAGTGCTGGACAGAGATGGGGCAGAGTGCTGGACACAGATGGGGCAGAGTGCTGGACACAGATGGGGCAGAGTGCTGGACACAGATGGGGCAGAGTGCTGGACACAGATGCGGCAGAGTGCTGGACAGAGATGGGTCAGAGTGCTGGACAGAGATGGGGCAGAGTGCTGGACACAGATGGGGCAGAGTGCTGGACAGAGATGGGGCAGAGTGCTGGACACAGATGGGGCAGAGTGCTGGACACAGATGCGGCAGAGTGCTGGACAGAGATGGGGCAGAGTGCTGGACAGAGATGGGGCAGAGTGCTGGACAGAGATGGGGCAGAGTGCTGGACACAGATGGGGCAGAGTGCTGGACAGAGATGGAGCAGAGTGCTGGACAGAGATGGGGCAGAGTGCTGGACACAGATGGGGCAGAGTGCTGGACACAGATGGGGCAGAGTGCTGGACAGAGATGGGGCAGAGTGCTGGACACAGATGGGGCAGAGTGCTGGACAGAGATGGGGCAGAGTGCTGGACAGAGATGGGGCAGAGTGCTGGACACAGATGGGGCAGAGTGCTGGACAGAGATGGGGCAGAGTGCTGGACACAGATGGGGCAGAGTGCTGGATAGAGATGGGGCAGAGTGCTGGACACAGATGGGGCAGAGTGCTGGACAGAGATGGGGCAGAGTGCTGGACAGAGATGCGGCAGAGTGCTGGACACAGATGGGGCAGAGTGCTGGACAGAGATGGGGCAGAGTGCTGGACACAGATGGGGCAGAGTGCTGGACAGAGATGGGGCAGAGTGCTGGACAGAGATGGGGCAGAGTGCTGGACAGAGATGCGGCAGAGTGCTGGACACAGATGGGGCAGAGTGCTGGACACAGATGCGGCAGAGTGCTGGACAGAGATGGGGCATAGTGCTGAACACAGATGGGGCAGAGTGCTGGACACAGATGGGGCAGAGTGCTGGACACAGATGGGGCAGAGTGCTGGACAGAGATGGGGCAGAGTGCTGGACACAGATGGGGCAGAGTGCTGGACACAGATGGGGCAGAGTGCTGGACACAGATGGGGCAGAGTGCTGGAAACAGATGGGGCAGAGTGCTGGACACAGATCGGGCAGGATTGGACACAGATGGGGCAGAGTGCTGGACACAGATGGGGCAGAGTGCTGGACACAGATGGGGCAGAGTGCTGGACACAGATGGGGCAGAGTGCTGGACACAGGGGCAAAACGCTGGACACAGATGGAGCAGAGTGCTGGACAGAGATGGGGCAGAGTGCTGGACAGAGATGCGGCAGAGTGCTGAACACAGATGGGGCAGAGTGCTGGACACAGATGCGGCAGAGTGCTGGACACAGATGGGGCAGAGTGCTGGACAGAGATGGGGCAGAGTGCTGGACAGAGATGCGGCAGAGTGCTGAACACAGATGGGGCAGAGTGCTGGACACAGATGCGGCAGAGTGCTGGACACAGATGGGGCAGAGTGCTGGACACAGATGGAGCAGAGTGCTGGACAGAGATGGGGCAGAGTGCTGGACAGAGATGGGGCAGAGTGCTGGACAGAGATGGGGCAGAGTGCTGGACAGAGATGGGGCAGAGTGCTGGACAGAGATGGGGCAGAGTGCTGGACAGAGATGGGGCAGAGTGCTGGACAGAGATGGGGCAGAGTGCTGGACAGAGATGGGGCAGAGTGCTGGACACTGATGGGGCAGAGTGCTGGACACAGATGGTGCAGAGTGCTGGACACAGATGGGGCAGAGTGCTGGACAGAGATGGGGCAGAGTGCTGGACAGAGATGGGGCAGAGTGCTGGACACAGATGGGGCAGAGTGCTGGACACAGATGGGGCAGAGTGCTGGACAGAGATGGGGCAGAGTGCTGGACACTGATGGGGCAGAGTGCTGGACAGAGATGGGGCAGAGTGCTGGACAGAGATGGGGCAGAGTGCTGGACACAGATGGGGCAGAGTGCTGGACACAGATGGGGCAGAGTGCTGGACACAGATGGGGCAGAGTGCTGGACACAGATGGGGCAGAGTGCTGGACACTGATGGGGCAGAGTGCTGGACAGAGATGGGGCAGAGTGCTGGACACAGATGGGGCAGAGTGCTGGACACAGATGCGGCAGAGTGCTGGACAGAGATGGGGCAGAGTGCTGGACACAGATGGGGCAGAGTGCTGGACACAGATGCGGCAGAGTGCTGGACAGAGATGGGGCAGAGTGCTGGACACAGATGGGGCACAGTGCTGGACAGAGATGGGGCAGAGTGCTGGACACAGATGGGGCAGAGTGCTGGACAGAGATGGGGCAGAGTGCTGGACACAGATGGGGCAGAGTGCTGGACACAGATGCGGCAGAGTGCTGGACAGAGATGGGGCAGAGTGCTGGACACAGATGGGGCAGAGTGCTGGACACAGATGGGGCAGAGTGCTGGACACAGATGCGGCAGAGTGCTGGACAGAGATGGGGCAGAGTGCTGGACACAGATGGGACACAGTGCTGGACAGAGATGGGGCAGAGTGCTGGACACAGATGGGGCAGAGTGCTGGACAGAGATGGGGCAGAGTGCTGGACACAGATGGGGCAGAGTGCTGGACACAGATGCGGCAGAGTGCTGGACAGAGATGGGGCAGAGTGCTGGACACAGATGGGGCAGAGTGCTGGACACAGATGCGGCAGAGTGCTGGACAGAGATGGGGCAGAGTGCTGGACAGAGATGGGGCAGAGTGGTGGACAGAGATGGGGCAGAATGCTGGACAGAGATGGGGCAGAGTGCTGGACAGAGATGGGGCAGAGTGCTGGACACAGATGGGGCAGAGTGCTGGACACAGATGGGGCAGAGTGCTGGACACAGATGGGGCAGAGTGCTGGACACAGATGCGGCAGAGTGCTGGACAGAGATGGGTCAGAGTGCTGGACAGAGATGGGGCAGAGTGCTGGACACAGATGGGGCAGAGTGCTGGACAGAGATGGGGCAGAGTGCTGGACACAGATGGGGCAGAGTGCTGGACACAGATGCGGCAGAGTGCTGGACAGAGATGGGGCAGAGTGCTGGACAGAGATGGGGCAGAGTGCTGGACAGAGATGGGGCAGAGTGCTGGACAGAGATGGGGCAGTGTGCTGGACAGAGATGGGGCAGAGTGCTGGACACAGATGGGGCAGAGTGCTGGACACAGATGGGGCAGAGTGCTGGACACAGATGCGGCAGAGTGCTGGACAGAGATGGGGCAGAGTGCTGGACACAGATGGGGCAGAGGGCTGGACAGAGATGGGGCAGAGTGCTGGACACAGATGGGGCAGAGTGCTGGACACAGATGCGGCAGAATGCTGGACAGAGATGGGGCAGAGTGCTGGACACAGATGGGGCAGAGTGCTGGACAGAGATGGGGCAGAGTGCTGGACACAGATGCGGCAGAGTGCTGGACAGAGATGGGGCAGAGTGCTGGACACAGATGGGGCAGAGTGCTGGACAGAGATGGGGCAGAGTGCTGGACACAGATGGGGCAGAGTGCTGGACACAGATGCGGCAGAGTGCTGGACAGAGATGGGGCAGAGTGCTGGACACAGATGGGGCAGAGTGCTGGACAGAGATGGGGCAGAGTGCTGGACACAGATGGGGCAGACTGCTGGACACAGATGGGGCAGAGTGCTGGACACAGATGCGACAGAGTGCTGGACAGAGATGGGGCAGAGTGCTGGACAGAGATGGGGCAGAGTGCTGGACACAGATGGGGCAGAGTGCTGGACAGAGATGGGGCAGAGTGCTGGACACAGATGGGGCAGAGTGCTGGACACAGATGCGGCAGAGTGCTGGACAGAGATGGGGCAGAGTGCTGGACACAGATGGGGCAGAGTGCTGGACAGAGATGGGGCAGAGTGCTGGACACAGATGGGGCAGAGTGCTGGACAGAGATGGGGCAGAGTGCTGGACACAGATGGGGCAGAGTGCTGGACACAGATGCGGCAGAGTGCTGGACAGAGATGGGGCAGAGTGCTGGACACAGATGGGGCAGAGTGCTGGACACAGATGCGGCAGAGTGCTGGACAGAGATGGGGCAGAGTGCTGGACACAGATGGGGCAGAGTGCTGGACAGAGATGGGGCAGAGTGCTGGACACAGATGGGGCAGAGTGCTGGACACAGATGTGGCAGAGTGCTGGACAGAGATGGGGCAGAGTGCTGGACAGAGATGGGGCAGAGTGCTGGACACAGATGGGGCAGAGTGCTGGACAGAGATGGGGCAGAGTGCTGGACAGAGATGGGGCAGAGTGCTGGACAGAGATGGGGCAGAGTGCTGGACACAGATGGGGCAGAGTGCTGGACAGAGATGGGGCAGAGTGCTGGACACAGATGGGGCAGAGTGCTGGACACAGATGGGGCAGAGTGCTGGACACAGATGCGGCAGAGTGCTGGACAGAGATGGGGCAGAGTGCTGGACAGAGATGCGGCAGAGTGCTGGACACAGATGGGGCAGACTGCTAGACACAGATGGGGCAGAGTACTGGACACAGATGCGGCAGAGTGCTGGACAGAGATGGGGCAGAGTGCTGGACAGAGATGGGGCAGAGTGCTGGACACAGATGGGGCAGAGTGCTGGACACAGATGCGGCAGAGTGCTGGACAAAGATGGGGCAGAGTGCTGGACAGAGATGGGGCAGAGTGCTGGACACAGATGGGGCAGAGTGCTGGACACAGATGCGGCAGACTGCTGGACACAGATGGGGCAGACTGCTGGACACAGATGGGGCAGAGTGCTGGACACAGATGCGGCAGAGTGCTGAACAGAGATGGGGCAGAGTGCTGGACAGAGATGGGGCAGAGTGCTGGACACAGATGGGGCAGACTGCTGGACACAGATGGGGCAGAGTGCTGGACACAGATGCGGCAGAGTGCTGGACAGAGATGGGGCAGAGTGCTGGACACAGATGGGGCAGAGTGCTGGACACAGATGCGGCAGAGTGCTGGACAGAGATGGGGCAGAGTGCTGGACAGAGATGGGGCAGAGTGCTGGACACAGATGGGGCAGAGTGCTGGACACAGATGCGGCAGAGTGCTGGACAGAGATGGGGCAGAGTGCTGGACAGAGATGGGGCAGAGTGCTGGACACAGATGGGGCAGAGTGCTGGACACAGATGCGGCAGAGTGCTGGACAGAGATGGGGCAGAGTGCTGGACAGAGATGGGGCAGAGTGCTGGACACAGATGGGGCAGAGTGCTGGACACAGATGCGGCAGAGTGCTGGACAGAGATGGGGCAGAGTGCTGGACACAGATGCGGCAGAGTGCTGGACAGAGATGGGGCAGAGTGCTGGACAGAGATGGGGCAGAGTGCTGGACACAGATGCGGCAGAGTGCTGGACAGAGATGGGGCAGAGTGCTAGACACAGATGGGGCAGAGTGCTGGACACAGATGGGGCAGGATTGGACACAGATGGGGCAGAGTGCTGGACACAGATGGGGCAGAGTGCTGGACACAGATGGGGCAGAGTGCTGGACACAGGGGCAAAACGCTGGACACAGATGGAGCAGAGTGCTGGACAGAGATGGGGCAGAGTGCTGGACAGAGATGGGGCAGAGTGCTGGGCAGAGTGCTGGACAGAGATGGGGCAGAGTGCTGGACAGAGATGGGGCAGAGTGCTGGACAGAGATGGGGCAGAGTGCTGGACAGAGATGGGGCAGAGTGCTGGACAGAGATGGGGCAGAGTGCTGGACACAGATGGGGCAGAGTGCTGGACACAGATGGGGCAGGATTGGAAACAGATGGGGCAGAGTGCTGGACACAGATGGGGCAGAGTGCTGGACACAGATGGGGCAGAGTGCTGGACAGAGATGGGGCAGAGTGCTGGACACAGATGGGGCAGGATTGGAAACATGGGGCAGAGTGCTGGACACAGATGAGGCAGGATTGGAAACAGATGGGGCAGAGTGCTGGACACAGATGGGGCAGAGTGCTGGACACAGATGGGGCAGAGTGCTGGACACAGATGGGGCAGGATTGGAAACAGATGGGGCAGAGTGCTGGACACAGATGGGGCAGGATTGGAAACAGATGGGGCAGAGTGCTGGACACAGATGGGGCAGGATTGGACACAAATGGGGCAGAGTGCTGGACACAGATGGGGCAGGATTGGAAACAGATGGGGCAGAGTGCTGGACACAGATGGGGCAGGATTGGACACAGATGGGGCAGAGTGCTGGACACAGATGGGGCAGAGTGCTGGACACAGATGGGGCAGGATTGGACACAGATGGGGCAGAGTGCTGGACACAGATGGGGCAGAGTGCTGGACAGAGATGGGGCAGGATTGGAAACAGATGGGGCAGAATGGAGACAAATGGGGCAGGATTGGAGACAGATGGGGCAGGATGGATACGATGGAGACAGATGGGGCAGGATGGGGAGATCATATGGGGCAGGATGGGAGAACATATGGCTGACGCCAGGAATGAGACACACGGGGCTAGGATGGCGAATATTACCGTAGGGGCTAATTAAGGGATATTATTATTGCAGTGATGCATTTATTTTATTTTTTGAGTATACTGTTTTAAATGGGGGGCGGTGCTGTTACTGTGTAGAGTGATACTGTGTTGCCTTCTTCATGTGGTGTAATGTAAAGGGTGGGAAAATTAAGTAATGTGTTCTACAAGTGGAACTCGAGATAACTGTGTTATTTCCTGCAGAGACGAGCCCTGGCTGGATGAAATGATGGCGGTCTGTGCAGGATGAAAGATGAAGGACTTCACCTAGAGACGTCACTGGTGAGTCAGTGTTACCTATACACTGACACTATACACTGTATACTATATACAGAGGTCCTGTGTACAATGTCACCAGTGATCACTGTATTACCTATACATTATATACAGAGCTCCTGTGTGTAATGTCACCGGTGATCACTGTATTACCTGTACACAGACACTGCATACTAAGTACAGATCTCCTGTGTATAATGGCACTGATGGTGATAGTATTGTGGGTTTTGTTTTTTCTTATTACTGATCAGTATTGTAGTATTCAGTCATTGGTGGTAATATGCGGTCTGGTCATGGTGTAGCGGTATTTGTTCCTTGTATTTGATATTATTCGATCACTGTGCTGGTAATATGTCATCTGGTCATAGTGCTGTGGTATTTGTTCCTTGTATGTAGTATTATAGGTCATTTTAAAAATTGAAAAATAAATAAAAATATACCTAAATTGTATTGCATATTTTAACAAATATTTAATAGGTTACAGCAGAGTAGGGCCCGGCCAAAAGTGTCTACCTTGTTGTGGTGGCGGCTTAAAAAATCTTTTGGCCAAAACAAAAGCTGACGGCTATATGTGTGATCTGGTGATGGGAACTGTCAGTGTGTGATAGGTGAGAAGTGGAGATTTTCCAAGAGAGAGAGGTGGGACTGCGGACAGTTCGAGGGGTGGAGCCTGGAGGCGGGGCTGGGGTGGAGCCTGGGCGGAGTCTCAAGAGGGCCCCGAAAATTTTGCCAGTATGGGGCCCCAAAATTTCTAGTGGCAGCCCTGATGACTTCTCCTTGAGTCGCAGCTTCATCTATTTGCCTTATGAGGATATTCTCCATTCCTTCCATTATTTTTGGGGACTTATAACAAGCCCCGATTAGTAATTTATTATTTTTCCCCCTCCCCTTATCTCCACCCACAGGGACTCTACATTTTCATGAGATTCACCTATATTATCACGCAGGATGGGTTTTAAGGATGATTTTACATATAGACACACCCCTCCCCCTCGCTTATCCATCCGGTCATTTCTGAACAGACTATAGCCCTGCAAGTTAACAGCCCAGTCATGGCTCTCATCCAGCCATGTCTCAGATATCCCCACCATGTCATAATTATGCTCCAACAACATTAGTTCTAATTCGTCCATTTTGTTGGAGAGGCTTCTGGCATTCGTATACATGCATGTTATGTATCTCTCTGCACCTCTATTCTTTCTTAAATTATGAACTGTTCTAACCCCACCCCCCAGATTGAGGACCTCTGCACTGTTCTTCACAATTTTGAAAAGGCTAATAAGATGGCTAGTGCTGACAACTCCATTCACAGCATCACTATTCCGGTCATCTATATGCTGGAGCAGACTTTGAATAGCCTGCGGGACGAGATGGTGGTCCCAGAAGAAGAGGAGGAAGCAGAGGAGGATGCCGAAGGGATAACACTGTCTCTAAGTTCCAGACTGTCACCACACAGGCGGCTGCCATGGGAAGGTGGATTGCTGCGATCGTGGGGGACTGGTGACAACAGATAAAGTGTTACTGAAGGTGCAAGATCCGAGGAACAAATGGAAGAGGAAGAGGTGATGGGCGAGCAACTGTCAGGAGATGAAGAGGACAATCCTCCCCTCTCTGTTGTTCCTGGTTGGCGAGAGGGGACGGAGGAAACAACCATCAATGTCACCCAGCCACCAGCACAGCATGGACTTGGACCTCATGGTAAAGCCCAATATATGAGTGCTTTCTTGCTGCACTATCTGCAGCATGATCCCCATAGTTATGATTAGAAATAGTGCTGACTACAGTGTTGCCACTCTGTTAGATCCACGTTATAAAACCACATTTCTTCAGATGCTTCCAGTCCTGAAATTGTCTGCCAGGCCATGAAACGCCGCAGCCATCTTTGTTGTGGTCGTGCAGTGATTGGCTGGGCCGCACAGCGTCATCCCGAGTATAAGAGACCTGGCGCCGTCCTGCTCGCCGCATTCTGCTCCGGATTCAGCGAGAGTAGGGAGAGCTGCTGCCAAGATAGGGCCAGAATCGTGGTTTTTATAGTTAGTGTAGGTCTGCAACTGTTAAATCCACAACTCCTGAGAAACCAACAGTCCTTTTTAGGGCTAATTCGTGGGTCTCGATATTGCAGCGCTAGGTAGGCAGAGCGCAGCATATCCACATCAGTGCAAGGCCTGCAGGCAGTGTATGTGCGTCCATTGCTCCCACTGCATCCCTCCCAAAGCTCCATAACTGTCTACTGCTGCTGCAGCTTCTTTACTTTATACCTACAGTAGCTGCATTTTTTTCCCAAAAAATTCACGCCCCTCCAAAAAATATAAAGAGTGTTCTGTCAGACTGAGGCCTGTTTAAAAATCATAGTTTGTCAGGCATACGTAGCATAGTTGTGTGTGCTAGCCTTGTGCCACTGTTTTTTTTTTGTGTCTTTAAATTCACCAAAAAAGGCCACATATATCTGAGTGCTCCAAGTTTGGGCATTGTAGGCCGGTTTACCACATTATTCCTGTCTATTACTCTACTTATATACAGCACTATTTTGCCCTAAACTAAAAAAAGCCTCATATTTGGCAGTGTGGCATTTCCGTGACAGGCCTGATACATTTGCGTGCTCCAAGTTTGGGCATTGTAGGCCAGTTTACCACTTTTTTTCCTGTCTCTTACTCTACTTATATACAGCACTATTTTGCATTTTAAAAAAACAGGCCACGTATTTGGCAGTGTGGTATTTCTGTGACAGGCCTCATATATCTGCGTGCTCCAAGTTTGGGCATTATAGGCCAGTTTACCACTTTTTTTGCTGTCTGTTACTCATATACAGCAATATTTTGCATAAATTAAATACAGAAAAAAGCCCCAAAAATAGAGTACACTCTGTTATGTCAGGCTGAAGCCTGGTGTTTGAAAAATCGTAGCTTTGCAGGCACACTGATCAGATATTATTTCACTCCTAATAAATACATTTGTGTTGAGCTTTTGAAATAGTTCAGTAGTCCATTTAAAATGGGCAAGGCAAGGAGCAAGGGACGGGGAAGTGGACGTGATGCTGGTGGTGCATGCAGAGGACATGGCCATGACCAAGGTGAAATTGGGCCACAACAAAGACCCACATCTTCTCGCTCGACCTTCCTGTCCCAGTTTCTAGGGGACCGCAGCACACCACTATTGAAGCCAGAGCAGTGTGAAATGGTTGTTGGTTAGATAGCGGATAATGCTTCAAGTCACTTAGCCACCACTAGGGTTGAGCGAAACGGGTCGACCATTTTCAGAAGTCGCCGTCTTTTGGCAAAGTCGGGTTTCATGAAACCTGACCCGACCCCTGTGTGGGGTCGGCCATGAGGTCGGCGATCTTCTGAATCTGGTATCGGAATTCCGATACCGAGTTCCGATATGTTTGCAATATCGGAAATCGGTATCGGAATCCATATTTAAGTGTAAAATAAAGAATTAAAATAAAAAATATTGCTATACTTACCCTCTGACGCGCCCTGGTACTAACCGGCAGCCTTCCTTCCTTAGAATCAGCGCGTGAAGGACCTTAGATGACGTCGCGGCTTGTGATTGGTCGCGTGACCGCCCATGTGACAGCTCACGCGACCAATCACAAGCCGCGACGTCACCGAAGGTCCTTCAAGCGCTGATTCTTAGGAAGGAAGGCTGCCGGAAAGAAGCAGGGCGCGTCCGAGGGTGAGTGTACAACTAATAGGAATATACTCACCCTCGGACGCGCCCTGCTTCTTTCCGGCAGCCTTCCTTCCTAAGAATCAGCGCTTGAAGGACCTTCGGTGATGTCGCGGCTTGTGATTGGTCGCGTGAGCGGTCACATAGGCAGTCGCGCGACCAATCACAAGACGCGACGTCATCTAAGGTCCTTCATGCGCTGATTCTAAGGAAGGAAGGCTGCCGGTTAGTACCAGGGCGCGTCAGAGGGTATGTATAGCAATATTTTTTATTTTAATTCTTTATTTTACACTTAAATATGGATCCCAGGGCCTGAAGGAGAGTTCAAACCCGACCCAATCCCATAAAAGTAAAAGTCGCTCAACCCTAGCCACCACCACCACCACCACCATGTCTTCCACACGGTCAAGTCTGAGTAGCCATGAGTGTGGCCCGGATATTTATCACCCTCATCCTCCTTCCTCCCACCATGCCGAGTTCCCAGAGACAACTGATCCCACACTTGGACACTCTGAAGAGCTGTTCAGTTTTCCACTTCAAGATTCCGGACTCTCTGCCGGTCAACTTGAAGTGGTTACAGCTAGTGTTGAGCATTCCGATAATGCAAATATCGGGTATCAGCTGATATTCATGGTATCGGAATTGTGATACTGAGTTCTGATACTTTCTCAATATCGGATACTGGAATCGGAAGTTCCCATAATGCAATGAGCCAGTTTGATTTAATTCAGCCAATGAGGAATCCTAAGAAGTGTGGGCACATCCTGTTATGCATGTTAGTCATGTAACTACTGGCATGGCTGTGATTGGCTGCTGAAATTATGTCATGATGCACTATAAAAGTCGCTGCCGCTGTGAATTCAGTTAGGAACAGGACACTGTGTTCTGACTGAGGGCCAGTTTGAGATAGCGATTTGCTTATTGTGCTTTACCAAGGCTAATTTAGCAACCACTGTGTGAGAACCTTGTTTTAGCCTTGCAGCGCTGTTCACGGCTGTCTGCAATGTCTCTGTGTGAGTGCAGCTCACTCTGTAGTCTGTTCTGCAGCCACAGCTGGTTGTAGACAGCTCAGTGTGCGTCACTGCCTCATACTGTTCCATTGTCCTTTTTTCAATTAGTGCTGCCTGCTGCACATTTTGTCCTAATTTATCCTATAAGTGGGTTTCCATCCGTATCCTGCTAGATTGTGCAAAAACACTATATAGGAGTACATAGAGGAGCTTTTTTTGGCCTTGCATTGCCGTTCACGGCTGTCTGCAAGGTCTCTGTGTGAGTGCAGCTCACTCTGTAGGCTGTTCTGCAGCCACAGCTGGTTGTACTCAGCTCAGCGTGCGTCACTGCCTCATACTGTTCCATTGTCCTTTTTTCAATTAGTGTTGCCTGCTGCACATTTTTCCTGATTTATTCTATTAGTGGTTTTCTATCCGTATCCTGCTAGATTGTGGAAAAACACTATATAGGAGTACATAGAGGAGCTTTTTTTTGGCCTTGCAGCGGGGGTCTCTGTGTGAGTTCAGCTCAGGCTGTAGTCTGTTCTGCAAAAAAAACAAAAAGTTAATAAAGTTCACCAAACAGTCCACTTTACAGTTGTGTAGGCCACATTAGCTCATATTAAAGTCTAGTCCACACTTTATAAAATTAGTGTTTCTTATACTTGTTAGCAGCTGTTCAGGAATAAGCACACTAAACCCTTAGTACTTTTCTGCCTATCTTTATCAGTCTATCAAGATGAAGAAGGCAGGGAGAAAGGCACGTGGTCGTGGGTGTGGAGTTTCTGCAGGGAGAGGACGTGGGGATTCTGTGCCTGCTGCGGGCACCGGTGACTCATTATCCCCCAGTTTTAGCAGGGAACAGTCCTTCTTGCGCAGCTTTGTAGGAGCTCGCCGTACCCCAGTGCTGCGGGAAGAACAAATTGGAGCTGTTGTCGGATGGATGGCAGCTAACGGATTGACTTCAATTAGTGCCACATCCTCACAGAGCACTGAAGAGCACCCATCTGTCTCTTCACCACCTGCCAAATTGTCCAGGCAGTCAGAGAGCCCAGGACAGGAGCCATTTCAACTTCTGTTCTCTGAATCTCTTGGCTTGGAAAGAGGGGGCCAGCTAAGCAGCATTCTAGAATCTGAAGCGGTAGTATGCAGTTATGCGCAACAGCTTTGTCTCTCTGAATCTGACGAGGCAGGTGGGCCAGTGCCTCCGGTCAGCACAACTCAGTACGCATCTGACGATGAGACTCAGGTGCCACTTTCTGGTGCGTACTGTGCTGCTGAGACTACCCAGGAGAAGCAGTTGTTGAAAGAGGGTAGTGTAGATGATGAGGTCCTTGACCCATCATGGCGTGAGGTACAGGAAGGTGGTGTGTTGTGAATTCCGCTCTTGGGCTCCCTCCGGTGGTTGTAAGTGGCACTTTTGTGAGTTCTGCTCTTGGGCTCCCTCTTGTGGTTTCAAGTGGTATGGCTGCTCCTTGGAGTTAGCTGTCATCAGCTGCCTCCACTTATCGTCTCTTCTGCTCAGCTATTTAGGCTTGGCTGTTCCTTCAGCCAGTGCCACTTGTAAATGGTTCCTGGTTGGATTCACATCTCTTTGGATTCCCCTGTTATCCTGACCAGTTCAGCAAAGCTAAGTTTTTGCTTGCGCTTTTCTGTTCACAGATTGTGGACTTATCCGTTCAGTGCTTTCTATGTTTGTCCAGCGTTATCAGTATGAATTAATTCTGTCTTGCTGGAAGCTCTGGGAAGCAGATTTACCCTCCACACCTTTAGTCAGGTGTGGAGATTTTTTGTAAACTCTGCGTGGATTTTTGTAGTGTTTTATACTGACCGCACAGTATTCCATCCTGTCCTATCTATCAAGCTAGACTGGCCTCCTGTGCTCATCCTGGTTTCATTCTGTGTATGTCTTTTTCCTCTCCACTCACAGTCATTATTTGTGGGGGGCTAATCTATCCTTTGGGGATTTTCTCTGAGGCAAGATAGTTTTCCTGCTTCTGTCTTTAGGGGTAGTTAGCTCTTAGGCTGTGACGAGATGCCTATGGAGAGTTAGGAGCATTCCACGGCTACTTTTAGTGTTGTGTTGAGCTTAGGGACTGCGGTCAGTAACATAGTAACATAGTTAGTAAGGCCGAAAAAAGACATTTGTCCATCCAGTTCAGCCTATATTCCGTCATAATAAATCCCCAGATCTACGTCCTTTTACAGAACCTAATAATTGTATGATACAATATTGTTCTGCTCCAGGAAGACATCCAGGCCTCTCTTGAACCCCTCGACTGAGTTCGCCATCACCACCTCCTCAGGCAAGCAATTCCAGATTCTCACTGCCCTAACAGTAAAGAATCCTCTTCTATGTTGGTGGAAAAACCTTCTCTCCTCCAGACGCAAAGAATGCCCCCTTGTGCCCGTCACATTCCTTGGTATAAACAGATCCTCAGCGAGATATTTGTATTGTCCCCTTATATACTTATACATGGTTATTAGATCGCCCCTCAGTCGTCTTTTTTCTAGACTAAATAATCCTAATTTCGCTAATCTATCTGGGTATTGTAGTTCTCCCATCCCCTTTATTAATTTTGTTGCCCTCCTTTGTACTCTCTCTAGTTCCATTATATCCTTCCTGAGCACCGGTGCCCAAAACTGGACACAGTACTCCATGTGCGGTCTAACTAGGGATTTGTACAGAGGCAGTATAATGCTCTCATCATGTGTATCCAGACCTCTTTTAATGCACCCCATGATCCTGTTTGCCTTGGCAGCTGCTGCCTGGCACTGGCTGCTCCAGGTAAGTTTATCATTAACTAGGATCCCCAAGTCCTTCTCCCTGTCAGATTTACCCAGTGGTTTCCCGTTCAGTGTGTTACCACTTCCTTCAGAGCTCGTTCCATGTTGCTCCTAGACCACCGCATCATAACAGTGGTGGGAGCAGCTCTGAGGAACAGATTTCCCGAACAGCCCAAAGAGGGAGAGGGAGGGGGAAGACTGCGTTGCCTGTAGCCTCCACTTTGGCACCCATTAGGATCATGCCTCTTCCAAAGCCCAAAACGGGCGCTCCCAAGACTTGCAGTGCCTGGTCCTTTTTTGACACAGTTGCAGATGACATTTGCTTTGTCAAATGCAAGCTGTATCATCAGAAAGTCAAAAGAGAGAAAAGTGTCAGCAACCTCAATACCGCAAATATGTGGAAACATGTGCGGACCAAGCATGTGGTGGAGGTACAAAAACACACTGAAGACCTAGGCCAACCTACAGCCGCACCTACCAGCTCTTCAGCTCGTGTTGTAGCCTCTTCCTCCAGCTCTCACACAGCTGGTTCGGCTTCCTCACAGGATCACCATGGAAGAACCTCTGGCACTGTTGTACAGAGACCCAGTGTAATTCCACCCACAGCACCACGTTACCTGTCATCCTCACACTCCCAGCCCAGTCTACAGCCATCGGTAGCACAGCCAAGGGAGAAAAGGCAGCCATTCTCGACAAACCACCCACGAGCACAGGATCTGAATGCTGGCATTGCAAAACTACTGTCTCTTGAAATGCTGTCATTCAGGCTGGTGGAGACTGACATCTTCCGTAACTTGATGGCATTGGCAGTCCCACAATGCAACGTGCCCAGCTGCTTTTATGTCAGCAGGCAAGCTGTCCCTGCCCTGCAAAAGCATGTAGAGTGAAACATTGAACATGCGCTACTAAACGCCGTTAGTAGCAAGGTCCACCTCACCACTGATGCGTGGACCAGTCACCATGGACAGGGACAATACCTTTCCCTCACTGCCCATTAGGTAAATGTTGTGGAGCCGGGTACAGATCTTGAGAGTGGCACTGTACGTGTTCTGCCAACTCCAAGGATTGCAGGAATCCAGTCTGTACACATTGACTCCTCCTCATACTCCAGTTCCTCTGAATCATCACTGCAGGAGCCGTCACAGTCCACCCCCACATGGACCCATAAACGCTTACCTCTTACGACCAATATGAGCACAGCCATAGCCAAACATCAACAGGCTGTATTGAAATTAATTTCTTTGGGGAATCAAAGCCACACAGCGCAGGAGCTCTGGAATGCCATCAAGCAGGAGAGCGACGTGTGGTTTGTGCCAGCGAATCTCCAGCCAGTCATGGTAGTGTGTGACAATGGCCAAAATCTGGTGGCAGCTCTGGGCCTAGGCAACCTAACTCACATCCCAGGTCTGGCACATATGCTTAACTTGGTCGTGCAGAGTTTTTTGAGGGACTATCCAGATCTTGATGCACTGCTGCACAAGGTCTGTCTAGAGTGTGCTCACTTACGGTGTTCCAGCATGGCAAGATCGCGCATTGCAACTCTGCAGCGCCGATTCTGCCTTCCGGAACATCGCATCATATGTGACCTACCCACCAGGTTGAATTCAACGTTACATATGTTGGAGTGGTTGTGTGAGCAGCAGCCAGCTGTAATGGAGTACCAGCTGCATCAGGTGCAAAAAAGTCGCGCGCCATTCAGACTTCACAACCACTGAGTGCGCCACTATGAAGGACATCTGCCAAGTTTTGTGTGCCTTCAATGATTCCACGTGGATGGCGAGTGCAGATGATGCACTAGTCAGCATGACTATCCCCTTTATCTGCCTGCTTGAAAAAACTCTGCAAGCGCTAAGGGAGGAGGTTGTGGAAGAGGTGGAGGATGAGGAGTCACAAATGCCATCTGCTTCTGGACAGTCTGCGCAACGTGGTTCATCACAAAGGCCTAGCCAGGGGACACTTTGTGAGGAGGATGAGGAGGGAGTTACACAGTGCTCTAGTAGTCAGTATGTAGAGCGAGGGTGGGGTGATGCAGAGCAGGCAGAGATCACGCCTCAAGCAGGGGACAGCGTTTCTTGGCCAGTTGGCAGTCTGCAGCACATGGTTGATTTTATGCTGCAGTGCCTGAGAAACGACCGCCACATCGCCCACAGTCTCAACATGGCTGATTATAGGGTGTACACCCTCCTAGATCCTTGCTACCGGGACAACTTACAAAGCCTCATAACACCGTTTAAACGGAAGCGTAAAATGCGGGAGTACCAAGACAAACTGGTGCATTCCATCATCTTCTCCAGTCCAACTGAGAGCAGTGCTGCTAGTGCTTTACAAAGCAGCTCAGTGCATCGAGGTAGTGAAGGAAGCTCTGCACAAAGAGGGAGCAGAAGCAATGCCTCAGCACAAGGCAAGACCAGTATGGCCCAAATGTCCCAAAGTTTTGTGTACCTGCCACAAATGTCTACACCATCACAGACGGCTCCAGTCAGCAGGAGGCAACGTTTACGTCAGATGGTGACAGACTATGTCTTGCCCTCTCAGTGTACTCCCAGACGGCTCTTCCCCCTTCAAGTTTTGGGTCTCTAAGCTGGATACATGGCCAGAGCTTAGCCAGTATGCATTGGAGGTGCTGCTAGTGTATTATCGGAACGTCTTTAGTGCCGCAGGTGGTGTACTAACAGACCGTTGCATGCGACTATCGTCCGATAACGTTGACCGGCTTACTTTTCTGAAAATGAACAAGGCCTGGATCTCACAGGAATTTGCCACTCCTCTTCCAGATTAAATAATTGGTTGGCAACAGTATCCAGGTCTCCTGTTGTGTTCATGTTTCTACAACTTGAACTGTAATCCCTGGGCTCCAACAACGCCAGTTGCTGCTCAGAAGTGCCATCTGCACAGTCAACACATGACCCAGTGTTCTTGGGTTTCAGTAATGTCAGCTGATCCCCAGCTGTGTATCCGGCAATTTCTCCTGCTCGTCCACATTCACACTAAATCAGATATTTAAATTGCTCCAATTATGCCTCGGCCTACACTATGTTTCTCCAGTAACCCCTGGGCTCCAACACCGCCAGTTGGTGCTCGGAAGTGCTGTCTGCACGGAGAAAAACACTAGCTCCTGTGTTAGTGGGGTTCAGCAATGTCAGCTGATTCCCAACTGTGTAGCCGGCAATTTCTCCTGCTCCCTCCACACTTACACTACTACAGATTTGAAACTTGCTCCAATTAGGCCTCGGCCTACACTCTGCATCTCCTGGATTCCCTGGGCTCCAACACCGCCAGCTGGTGCTCGGAAGTGCCGTCTGCACAGAGAGAAACACTAGCTCCTGTGTTAGTGGGGTTCAGTAACGTCAGCTGCTCCCCTGCTGTGTGTCCGGCAATGTCTCCTGCTCCCTCCACATTCATATTAAATCAGATATTAAACTTGCTCCAATTAGGCCTCGGCCAACACTATGCTTCTAACATTGACCTTGGGCTCCAACACCGTCAGTTGCTGCCCGGAAGTGCTGTCTGCACAGTCAACAGTTGCTCCTCTGTTATTGGGGTTCAGTAACGCCAGCTGCTCCCCTGCTGTGTGTGCAGCAATTTCTCCACTCAGATTCTAGCATTGACTTTGGGCTCCAACTCCGCCAGTTGCAGCCCGGAAGTGCTGTCTGCACAGTCAACAGTTGCTCCTCTGTTATTGGGGTTCAGTAACGCCAGCTGCTCCCCTGCTGTGTGTGCAGCAATTTCTCCACTCAGATTCTAGCATTGACCTTGGGCTCCAACTCCGCCAGTTGCAGCCCGGAAGTGCTGTCTGCACAGTCAACAGTTGCTCCTCTGTTATTGGGGTTCAGTAATGCCAGCTACTCCCCTGCTGTGTGTGCAGCAATGTCTCCTGCTCCCTCCACACTAAGACTACAACAGATATTAAACTTGCTCCAATTAGGCCTTGGCCTACACTCTGCTTCTAGCATTGACCCTGGGCTCCAACACCGCTAGTTGCTCCTCGGAAGTGCCGCAGTGTCCACAGAGAAAAACACTAGCTCCTGTGTTAGTGGGGTTCAGTAATGTCAGCTGCTCCCCTGCTGTGTGTCCGGCAATGTCTCCTGCTCCCTCCACATTCACATTACATCAAATATTAAACTTGCTCCAATTAGGGCTCGGCCTACACCCTGATTGACCCTGGGCTCCAACACCACCAGTTGCTGCTCGGAAGTGCAGTCTGCACAGTCAACACTTGATGTCGTGTTATTGGGGTTCAGTAATGTCAGCTGATCCCCTGCTGTGTATCTGGCAATTTCTCCTCCTCCCTCCAGACTCACACTACTACAGAAATTAAAGGGAACCTGTCCCACCCCCAGGCGTTTGTAAGTAAAAGAGCCACCTTGTGCAGCACTAATGCTGCAAAAGAAAAAGGTCAATAACCAACTTCCCATAACCAAATACTACAGGAATAAAGAGGCTATAGCTGACAATTTAAAATAAATTAACAGAAATTTATTCCCTAAAATACACTGGGAACAGCACACAGTAAGGTCACTAGAGTCCAAAAACATAAGGAAAAATATATATATAATAATATTACGGTCTAAATAAAGCAGCAAAAGCACAGATGTATAGGCACAATATCATATCTACTGCTAATGAGAAAGAAGAGACCTAGACTACAAATACCCCAGCTCTAAATGAGGAAAATGCACTAATGCTAAAAATATCCCCATAGAGAGTCTAAATCAATTCCGATGCCAGCAATCTATATATATGGCTATAATGATGACTGTAAATAACAAACGCCAAGCATCATACCAGGTTAATACAATCTCAACACCCTATAATAGAAAAGTGCAAAAAATAATGCTGCCACTTAATGCAAACTAACATGCACAACCTGTATCAGTCAGTACTAGTATATCTCCAACATGGAGCATATAAGGTGCATGATATAATAACCAATACATAGTAACATAGTAACATAGTTAGTAAGGGCGAAAAAAGACATTTGTCCATCCAGTTCAGCCTATATTCCATCATAATAAATCCCCAGATCTACGTCCTTCTACAGAACCTAATAATTGTATGATACAATATTGTTCTGCTCCAGGAAGACATCCAGGCCTCTCTTGAACCCCTCGACTGAGTTCGCCATCACCACCTCCTCAGGCAAGCAATTCCAGATTCTCACTGCCCTAACAGTAAAGAATCCTCTTCTATGTTGGTGGAAAAACCTTCTCTCCTCCAGACGTAAAGAATGCCCCCTTGTGCCCGTCACCTTCCTTGGTATAAACAGATCCTCAGCGAGATATTTGTATTGTCCCCTTATATACTTATACATGGTTATTAGATCGCCCCTCAGTCGTCTTTTTTCTAGACTAAATAATCCTAATTTCGCTAATCTATCTGGGTATTGTAGTTCTCCCATCCCCTTTATTAATTTTGTTGCCCTCCTTTGTACTCTTTCTAGTTCCATTATATCCTTCCTGAGCACCAGTGCCCAAAACTGGACACAGTACTCCATGTGCGGTCTAACTAGGGATTTGTACAGAGACAGTATAATGCTCTCATCATGTGTATCCAGACCTCTTTTAATGCACCCCATGATCCTGTTTGCCTTGGCAGCTGCTGCCTGGCACTGGCTGCTCCAGGTAAGTTTATCATTAACTAGGATCCCCAAGTCCTTCTCCCTGTCAGATTTACCCAGTGGTTTCCCGTTCAGTGTGTAATGGTGACATTGATTCCCTCTTCCCATGTGTATAACCTTACATTTATCATTGTTAAACCTCATCTGCCACCTTTCAGCCCAAGTTTCCAACTTATCCAGATCCATCTGTAGCAGAATACTATCTTCTCTTGTATTAACTGCTTTACATAGTTTTGTATCATCTGCAAATATCGATATTTTACTGTGTAAATCTTCTACCAGATCATTAATGAATATGTTGAAGAGAACAGGTCCCAATACTGACCCCTGCGGTACCCCACTGGTCACAGCGACCCAGTTAGAGACTATACCATTTATAACCACCCTCTGCTTTCTATCACTAAGCCAGTTACTAACCCATTTACACACATTTTCTCCCAGACCAAGCATTCTCATTTTGTGTACCAACCTCTTGTGCGGCACGGTATCAAACGCTTTGGAAAAATCGAGATATACCACGTCCAATGACTCACCGTGGTCCAGCCTATAGCTTACCTCTTCATAAAAACTGATTAGATTGGTTTGACAGGAGCGATTTCTCATAAACCCATGCTGATATGGAGTTAAACAGTTATTCTCATTGAGATAATCCAGAATAACATCCCTCAGAAACCCTTCAAATATTTTACCAACAATAGAGGTTAGACTTACTGGCCTATAATTTCCAGGTTCACTTTTAGAGCCCTTTTTGAATATTGGCACCACATTTGCTATGCGCCAGTCCTGCGGAACAGACCCTGTCGCTATAGAGTCCCTAAAAATAAGAAATAATGGTTTATCTATTACATTACTTAGTTCTCTTAGTACTCGTGGGTAGGGTTGAGCGAAACGGGTCGTTCATTTTCAAAAGTCGCCGACTTTTGGCAAAGTCGGGTTTCATGAAACCCGATCCGACCCCTGTGCGGGGTCGGCCATGCGGTACGCGACTTTCGCGCCAAAGTCGCGTTTCAATGACGCGAAAAGCGCCATTTCTCAGCCAATGAAGGTAAACGCAGAGTGTGGGCAGTGTGATGACATAGGTCCTGGTCCCCACCATCTTAGAGAAGGGCATTGCAGTGATTGGCTTGCTGTCCGCGGCGTCACAGGGGCTATAAAGAGGCGTTCCCGCCGACCGCCATGTTACTGCTGCTGATCTGAGCTTAGGGAGAGGTTGCTGCCGCTTCGTCAGAAGCAGGGATAGCGTTAGGCAGGGTCCATTAACCACCAAACCGCTTGTGCTGTAGCGATTTCCACTGCCCAACACCACCTTCGGTGTGCAGGGACAGTGGAAGCTACATTTTTTTTTTTCCCCCTCAGCGCTGTAGCTCATTGGGCGGCCCTAGAAGGCTCCCTGATAGCTGCATTGCTGTGTGTACGCCGCTGTGCAAACCAACTGCTTTTTTCAAAGCACAAATCCTCTTGTTCCTTCCTTTCTGCACAGCTATCTTGTTTGTTTGTCCACACTTTTTATTTAATTTGTGCATCAGTCCACTCCTTATTGCTGCCTGCCATACCTGGCTGAGATTACTGCAGGGAGATAGTAATTGAAGGACAGTTCCTTTTTTTTTTTTTTTTTGTGGGAGATTAAGATTGACATTTCTGCAAGAGTGCCATCCCTGTCTGTGTCATCTCTCACTCAGTGGGCCATAGAAAGCCTATTTATTTTTTTGCTTGATTTGGGTTCTAAATTCTACCTGAAAAAATCAATAAATCAATCAGTGGGAGATTAATATTGGCCTTTGGGCTTGTGTGCCAGTCCTAAGCGTGCCATCTCTCTCTCTCAGATAGTGGGCCATAGAAAGCCTATTTATTATTTTTTTTATTGGGTTTATAAATTTTCCCTGGAAAAAAAAAAAAAAATGGGAGATTAATATTGGCCTCGTGTGCCAGTCCTGAGCGTGCCATCTCTCTCACAAATAGTGGGCCATAGAAAGCCTATTTATTTTTTGGGTTGATTTGGGTTCTAAATTCTACCTGAAAAAATCAATAAATCAATCAGTGGGAGATTAATATTGGCCTCTGGGCTTGTGTGCCACTCCTGACTCCTGTGTGCGTCATCTCTCACTCAGTGGGCCCTAGAAAGCCTATTTTTTGTTTTATTTGTTTTCTAAATTCTCCCTGAAACAATCATTTTATTTTATTTGGTTTCTAAATTATTCCTGAAAAAATCATTTTTTTTGTATTTTTTTTTTCTAAAGTCTCCCTGAAAAAAAAAAAAAAATCAAATCAGTGGGAGATTAATATTGCCCTTTCTGCTTGTGTGCCAGTCTTGACTCCTGGGTGTGCCATCTCTCTCTCTCTCTCCAATTGTGGGCCATAGAAAGCCTATTAATTTTTTTGCTTGATTTGGGTTCCAAAATCTACCTGAAAAAATCACTAAATCAATCAGTGGGAGATAAATATTGGCCTCTGGGCTTGTGTGCCACTCCTGACTCCTGTGTGCGTCCTCTCTCACTCAGTGGGCCATAGAAAGCCTATTTTTTTTTATTTGTTTTCTAAATTCTCCCTGAAACAATCATTTCATTTTATTTGGTTTATAAATTCTTCCTTAAAAAATCATTTTTTTTTATTATTTTTTTTTTCTAAAGTCTCCCTGATAAAAAAAAAAAAACAAATCAGTGGGAGATTAATATTTACATTTGCGCTTCAGTGACAGTCCTGCGTGTGTGGCATCTCTCTCATTTGTTGCCACCAACAACAGAGTGTGAAGACACAAAAGAGAATAGTAAAACCAAAAACACTCAGTTTGAAAAAATGTTGCAGTAATCCGCAAGTGCTAGTAAAAGATGTAAAAAATAGGGTATTTGGTTGATACGTTTTTTGCAGATAGCCCAAGGGTATACCGTGAAGATTGGTAGAGCAGCTTAGTATACATTTTTTGCAAAAAACGTATCAACCAAATACCCTGTTTTTTACATCTTTTACTAGCACTTGCGGATTACTGCAAACATTTTTTCAAACTGAGTGTTTTTGGTTTTACTATTCTCTTTTGTGTCTTCAGGTTTCTTGGTGGTGTGTGAACATGATCATACAGACTTGTTCACTGTGCAAGTAGCCCATGTGTTCCTGTTTCCATAATTGTTCTCTTGTGTCTACAAGACTGGGGAGTTCCACCACTCCTCTTGGGCTATCTGCACAAAAGCTGTTCTACCCTGTATGCACACATGGATTTTTCCTCTCTGAACCCTGTTCACACAGGTTATATACAGATGATCAGGTTTTTAAATACATCAGATAGGGATTGCATACATTAGTTAGGACTGCTCTGATAAGGGTATACCGTGAAGATTGGTAGAGCAGCTTAGTATACATTTTTTGCAAAAAACGTATCAACCAAATACCCTGTTTTTTACATCTTTTACTAGCACTTGCGGATTACTGCAACATTTTTTCAAACTGAGTGTTTTTGGTTTTACTATTCTCTTTTGTGTCTTCAGGTTTCTTGGTGGTGTGTGAACATGATCATACAGACTTGTTCACTGTGCAAGTAGCCCATGTGTTCCTGTTTCCATAATTGTTCTCTTGTGTCTACAAGACTGGGGAGTTCCACCACTCCTCTTGGGCTATCTGCACAAAAGCTGTTCTACCCTGTATGCACACATGGATTTTTCCTCTCTGAACCCTGTTCACACAGGTTATATACAGATGATCAGGTTTTTAAATACATCAGATAGGGATTGCATACATTAGTTAGGACTGCTCTGATAAGGGTATACCGTGAAGATTGGTAGAGCAGCTTAGTATACATTTTTTGCAAAAAACGTATCAACCAAATACCCTGTTTTTTACATCTTTTACTAGCACTTGCGGATTACTGCAACATTTTTTCAAACTGAGTGTTTTTGGTTTTACTATTCTCTTTTGTGTCTTCAGGTTTCTTGGTGGTGTGTGAACATGATCATACAGACTTGTTCACTGTGCAAGTAGCCCATGTGTTCCTGTTTCCATAATTGTTCTCTTGTGTCTACAAGACTGGGGAGTTCCACCACTCCTCTTGGGCTATCTGCACAAAAGCTGTTCTACCCTGTATGCACACATGGATTTTTCCTCTCTGAACCCTGTTCACACAGGTTATATACAGATGATCAGGTTTTTAAATACATCAGATAGGGATTGCATACATTAGTTAGGACTGCTCTGATAAGGGTATACCGTGAAGATTGGTAGAGCAGCTTAGTATACATTTTTTGCAAAAAC
Organism: Ranitomeya imitator; assembly: GCF_032444005.1. Classification (NCBI taxonomy): domain Eukaryota; kingdom Metazoa; phylum Chordata; class Amphibia; order Anura; family Dendrobatidae; genus Ranitomeya; species Ranitomeya imitator. The sequence continues at coordinate 566,541,488 of NC_091287.1, read as the reverse complement.
GTATCAACCAAATACCCTGTTTTTTACATCTTTTACTAGCACTTGCGGATTACTGCAACATTTTTTCAAACTGAGTGTTTTTGGTTTTACTATTCTCTTTTGTGTCTTCAGGTTTCTTGGTGGTGTGTGAACATGATCATACAGACTTGTTCACTGTGCAAGTAGCCCATGTGTTCCTGTTTCCATAATTGTTCTCTTGTGTCTACAAGACTGGGGAGTTCCACCACTCCTCTTGGGCTATCTGCACAAAAGCTGTTCTACCCTGTATGCACACATGGATTTTTCCTCTCTGAACCCTGTTCACACAGGTTATATACAGATGATCAGGTTTTTAAATACATCAGATAGGGATTGCATACATTAGTTAGGACTGCTCTGATAAGGGTATACCGTGAAGATTGGTAGAGCAGCTTAGTATACATTTTTTGCAAAAAACGTATCAACCAAATACCCTGTTTTTTACATCTTTTACTAGCACTTGCGGATTACTGCAACATTTTTTCAAACTGAGTGTTTTTGGTTTTACTATTCTCTTTTGTGTCTTCAGGTTTCTTGGTGGTGTGTGAACATGATCATACAGACTTGTTCACTGTGCAAGTAGCCCATGTGTTCCTGTTTCAACAACAGAGTGTGTAACATTGTGCCTGATTTTCGTTGTGGTCTCACCCACCTGTAAAGGGGTAGCTAAATCATACTGAAGTTATAGCTCACCGTGTAAGTTGTGTGACAGCAACAAATACCGTTAGTTTGGTAGCGTTTTTAAAACAATGAGGAAGTCTGGTGGAAGAGGTCGTGGCCGGGGGCGTTCATTGTCAGCTGGTAATGAGGGTAGTGGTAGTGGTGGAGCATCAGCTGGTCGTGGGAAAAAAAATATTGCACCTAAGTCTGGAGCTGTGGAGCCAGGTTCGTCATCTGGCTACACAAGGCCTCGAACGCTCCCTTTTCTGGGAGTAGGAAAACCATTTTTAAAGCCGGAGCAGCAAGAGCAAGTTTTGGCTTATCTTGCTGACTCAGCCTCTAGCTCTTTTGCCTCTTCTCGTGAAACTGGTAAAAGTAAAATCAGCGCGTCATTAGTGGATGTTCACGGTCAGGGACAAGTCGCTTCCTTGTCCTCTTCAGCAATAACAACAACAGAGAAGAATGCAGCAGGCGACACAACGGGTTACTCCATGGAGTTCTTTACACATACCGTCCCTGGCTTAGAAAGTGAAGCAGTTAACAGTCCATGCCCATTACAAGTTGAATCTGACATGGAGTGCACTGATGCACAGCCACAGCCAGACTACTATGCTGGTCCTTTGACTCAGACCACAACATTGCCCTCGCAGGGTGCAGATCAAGAATCAGACCCTGATGAGACTATGTTGCCCCATCACGAACACTATACCACCAACCGACACGGTGACACAGACGAAGTTGCACACGAGCTACAAGAAGAGGTAATAGATGACCCAGTTCTTGACCCCGATTGGCAGCCATTGGGGGAACAGGGTGCAGGTGGCAGCAGTTCTGAAGCGGAGGAGGAGGGGCCGCAGCAGGCATCAACATCGCAACAGGTTCCATCTGCCGGGCCCGTATCTTGCCCAAAACGCGTGGCAAAGTCAAAACCTGTTGGAGTACAGCATGGCCATCCGGTTAAAGCTCAGTCTGCAATGCCTGAAAAGGTATCCGATGCTAGAAAGAGTGCAGTCTGGCATTTTTTTTAAACAACATCCAATTGATCAGCGCAAAGTCATCTGTCAAAAATGTTCAACTACCTTAAGCAGAGGGCAGAATCTGAAAAGTCTCAATACAAGTTGCATGCATAGACATTTAACCACCATGCATTTGCAAGCTTGGACTAACTACCAAACGTCCCTTAAGGTTGTAGCACCCTCGGCCAATGAAGCTAGTCATCAACGCAACATCCCTTCCGGCAGTGTAGGGCCACCATTTTCTGCACCACCTGCAGTATCTGTGCAGGTTTCTTTGCCAGGCCAAAGCAGTCAGGGTCAGGGAATCACCAGTTTCGTAGTAGGAAACACTGCATCTAGGGCACCGGCGGCAACAATACCATCTCCCACCGTCTCTCAGTCTGCCATGTCCACCGGCACCCCCGCTAGTTCCACGATCTCCAGCTCTCCAGTCCAGCTCACCCTACATGAGACTTTGGTTTGAACGCCCACATAGCTAGACTAATCTCGTTAGAGATGATGCCCTACCGGTTAGTTGAAAGCGAAGCTTTCAAAGCCCTGATGGACTACGCTGTACCACGCTACGAGCTACCCAGTCGACACTTTTTTTCCAGAAAAGCCATCCCAGCCCTCCACCAGCATGTTAAAGAGCGCATCGTCCATGCACTCAGGCAATCTGTGAGCACAAAGGTGTACCTGACAACAGATGCATGGACCAGTAGGCATGGCCAGGGACGTTACGTGTCCATCACGGCACACTGGGTGAATGTTGTGGATGCAGGGTCCACAGGGGACAGCAAGTTTGGGACAGTTCTGCCTAGCCCACGGTCTAGGAAAACAGTTGGCTGTAGCCGTTCGCACCCCCTCCTCCTCCTCCTCGTCCTCCTGCAGAAGCGAGACCTCGTCCACAGACCGCAGTCGCACAACCACTCCATCCGCAGCTGCCACTGTTGCACACCAGGTCTCCCATTATGGGGCAGCTACTGGCAAACGTCAGCAGGCTGTATTGGCTATGAAGTGTTTGGGCGACAACAGACACACCGCTGAAGTTCTGTCCGAGTTCTTGCAGAAAGAAACGCAGTCGTGGCTGGGCACTGTAGATCTTGAGGCAGGCAAGGTAGTGAGTGATAACGGAAGGAATTTCATGGCTGCCATCTCCCTTTCCCAACTGAAACACATTCCTTGCCTGGCTCACACCTTAAACCTGGTGGTGCAGTGCTTCCTGAAAAGTTATCCGGGGGTATCCGACCTGCTCCTCAAAGTGCGTGGACTTTGCTCACATATCCGCCGTTCGCCCGTACACTCCAGCCGTATGCAGACCTATCAGCGTTCTTTGAACCTTCCCCAGCATCGCCTAATCATAGACGTTGCAACAAGGTGGAACTCAACACTGCACATGCTTCAGAGACTGTGTGAACAGAGGCGGGCTGTTATGTTTTTGTGGGAGGATACACATACACGGGCAGGCAGTAGGATGGCAGACATGGGGTTGTCAGGTGTGCAGTGGTCGAAGATTCAAGACATGTGTCAAGTCCTTCAGTGTTTTGAGGAATGCACACGGCTGGTTAGTGCAGACAACGCCATAATAAGCATGAGCATCCCCCTAATGCGTCTGCTGATGCAAAGTTTGACGCACATAAAGGATCAGGCGTCTGCAGCTGAGGAAGAGGAAAGCCTTGATGACAGTCAGCCATTGTCTGGCCAGGGCAGTGTACAGGACGAGGTAGCGGGCGAACAGGAGGAGGAGGATGAGGAGGATGATGGGGATGATTAAATTTTTAATGAGGAAGCTTTTCCGGGGCCAGTGGAAATTGTTGGCGCGGCAAGGCCGGGTTCTGGTTTTTGGAGGGACACAAGTGACGTGGATTTGCCTGAAACTGCCCCTCAACCAAGCACAACCACAGATTTGAGAACTGGAACTTTGGGCCACATGGCGGATTATGCCTTACGTATCCTCAAAAGGGACACACGCATAACAAAAATGATGAACGATGACGATTACTGGTTGGCCTGCCTCCTTGATCCTCGCTATAAAGGCAAATTGCAAAATATAATGCCACATGAGAACTTGGAACTAATATTAGCAACCAAACAATCAACTCTTGGTGACCGTTTGCTTCTGGCATTCCCTGCACACAGCGCCCGTGATCGTTCTCACACGAGCTGCAGGGGCCAGCAGACCAGAGGAGTTAGAGGGGCAGAAATCAGAAGTGGCGTTGGCCAGAGGGGTTTTCTGACCAGGTTGTGGAGTGATTTTGCTATGACCGCAGACAGGACAGGTACTGCAGCATCAATTCAAAGTGACAGGAGACAACATTTGTCCAGTATGGTTACTAACTATTTTTCATCCCTTATCGACGTTCTCCCTCAACCGTCATTCCCATTTGATTACTGGGCATCAAAATTAGACACCTGGCCAGAATTGGCAGAATATGCATTGCAGGAGCTTGCTTGCCCGGCAGCTAGTGTCCTATCAGAAAGAGTATTCATTGCTGCAGGTTCAATACTAACAGAAAAAAGGACTCGTCTGGCTACCCAAAATGTAGATGATCTAACCTTCATTAAAATGAACCACAACTGGATTTCGAAATCTTTTGCCCCACCTTGCCCGGCTGACACCTAGCTTTCCTATGAAAAGGTCTTGCCTGTGGACTATTCTGAACGACTTTTCCAATCTCGTAATTTGCAGCACCTGATGGTCCAGCATCCGACATGTTAACACCTCCCTAAATGGCCAAAGTCCCCACACGGGGCCGTGGTATCGCCACTTGGCGCCAGCACCCGTGAGAGTACTGTTTGTCTGAAGAGGTGGGTGTGCCCGCTTTTGGTCGACGGCACTGCCACTAGGTCCCTCATAGTACAATAAAGTGTCTGGCGGTGGTGGTGCGCACCCAACGTCAGACACACCGTTGTAATATGAGGGGCCCTGGGCCTGTACCGCCGGCCACAAGACAGTCCCCCCCCCCAGGTCAAACAGTGCTCTACCACTTGCAAAATTTTCTCTCACAGCTCCACCAATGTTTAGTCTATGCGCTGACATCCTTCAATGCCTGGCACTGTCAATACCATTGTATTGACATTTTTCTTATGTTAGGCCTTCGAAGCCTGTCTGCGGTCACTCCTTCCACTAGGCCTCCACTGACCTGTCTACTGCTGCCCGTGTACCCCTGGAACCAATTTTAAATTGCCTACAGCCAGCCCAATTTATTATGTTAGGGCTTCGAAGCCTGTCTGCGGTCCCTCCTTCCACTAGGCCTCCACTGACCTGTCTACTGCCGCCCGTGTTCCGCTGGAACCAATTTTAAATTGCCTACAGCCCAATTTTTGTTATGTTAGGCCTTCGAAGCCTGTCTGCGGCCCGTTCTTTCCACTACTACTGCACTGACCTGTCTACTGCCGCCCGTGTTCCCCTGGAACCAATTTTAAATTGCCTACAGCCAGCCCAATTTATTATGTTAGGGCTTCGAAGCCTGTCTGCGGTCCCTCCTTCCACTAGGCCTCCACTGACCTGTCTACTGCTGTCCGTGTTCCCCTGGAACCAATTGTAAATTGCCTACATCCCAATTTTTGTTATGTTAGGCCTTCGAAGCCTGTCTGCGGCCCGTTCTTTCCACTACTACTACACTGACCAGGCCACTGCTGCCCGTGTTCCCCTGGAACCAATTTTAAATTGCCTACAGCCAGCCCAATTTATTATGTTAGGGCTTCGAAGCCTGTCTGCGGTCCCTCCTTCCACTAGGCCTCCACTGACCTGTCTACTGCTGCCCGTGTTCCCCTGGAACCAATTTTAAATTGCCTACAGCCAGCCCAATTTATTATGTTAGGGCTTCGAAGCCTGTCTGTGGTCCCTCCTTCCACTAGGCCTCCACTGACCTGTCTACTGCCGCCCGTGTTCCCCTGGAACCAATTTTAAATTGCCTACAGCCAGCCCAATTTATTATGCTAGGGCTTCGAAGCCTGTCTGCGGTCCCTCCTTCCACTAGGCCTCCACTGACCTGTCTACTGCTGCCCGGGTTCCCCTGGAACCAATTTTAAATTGCCAACAGCCAGCCCAATATATTATGTTAGGGCTTCGAAGCCTGTCTGTGGTCCCTCCTTCCACTAGTCCTCCACTGACCTGTCTACTGCTGCCCGTGTTCCCCTGGAACCAATTTTAAATTGCCTACAGCCAGCCCAATTTATTATGCTAGGGCTTCGAAGCCTGTCTGCGGTCCCTCCTTCCACTAGGCCTCCACTGACCTGTCTACTGCTGCCCGGGTTCCCCTGGAACCAATTTTAAATTGCCTACAGCCAGCCCAATTTATTATGCTAGGGCTTCGAAGCCTGTCTGCGGTCCCTCCTTCCACTAGGCCTCCACTGACCTGTCTACTGCTGCCCGGGTTCCCCTGGAACCAATTTTAAATTGCCTACAGCCAGCCCAATATATTATGTTAGGGCTTCGAAGCCTGTCTGTGGTCCCTCCTTCCACTAGTCCTCCACTGACCTGTCTACTGCCGCCCGTGTTCCCCTGGAACCAATTTTAAATTGCCTACAGCCAGCCCAATTTATTATGTTAGGGCTTCGAAGCCTGTCTGCGGTCCCTCCTTCCACTAGGCCTCCACTGACCTGTCTACTGCTGCCCGTGTTCCCCTGGAACCAATTTTAAATTGCCTACAGCCAGCCCAATTTATTATGTTAGGGCTTCGAAGCCTGTCTGCGGTCCCTCCTTCCACTAGGCCTCCACTGACCTGTCTACTGCTGCCCGTGTTCCCCTGGAACCAATTTTAAATTGCCTACAGCCAGCCCAATTTATTATGTTAGGGCTTCGAAGCCTGTCTGCGGTCCCTCCTTCCACTAGGCCTCCACTGACCTGTCTACTGCTGTCCGTGTTCCCCTGGAAACAATTGTAAATTGCCTACATCCCAATTTTTGTTATGTTAGGCCTTCGAAGCCTGTCTGCGGCCCGTTCTTTCCACTACTACTACACTGACCAAGCCACTGCTGCCCGTGTTCCCCTGGAACCAATTTTAAATTGCCTACAGCCAGCCCAATTTATTATGTTAGGGCTTCGAAGCCTGTCTGCGGTCCATCCTTCCACTAGGCCTCCACTGACCTGTCTACTGCTGCCCGTGTACCCCTTGAACCAACATCAGAAAATATAAAAATAAGTATTTTGCTTATAAAAAAGAAAATACTGGAGAGATATCAAATGCAGACATTTTAACATTAAAAACAAACACATACAACAAAAATCTGGTACAGTACTAAAAATGGCCACCAGCTACAATAACTTTCTCCTGCAAGTAGTTAACTGAAAGTTTTTTTCAATTTAAAACACAGATATGGCATCCACCGAGTGTTGTCCTGTCGCGTCTTCTTTATATTATTGCCAAGAAGATGCAAAACAATGAAAATAATAAAATCATTATTTACCAAAAAAATAGAGTAAGTCAAAACCACATTGCAAATAAACATTCATTACAAATAAAGAAGCAGGGCGCGTCCGAGGGTGAGTATATACCTAATAAGAATATAATCACCCTCGGACGCGCCCTGCTTCTTTCCGACAGCCTTCCTTCCTAAGAATCAGCCCTTCCGTGGTGTAGAGAGAGGGTGTGTTACACTCCAAGGTGTTCTCCAGGTTGCCTTTCCTGAGCTTCGATCTTCATGCTCTCGTTTAGTAGTTGTCGGAAAGTAGGCGGCATTAGGCCTACAAATTGGGTATGGGGTGGAGAGAGATGGTGTGTTACACTCCAAGGTGTTCCCCAGGTTTCCTTGCCATTGCTTCGGTCTTCCGACTCTCGTTTAGTAGTTGTAGAAAACTACACCGCATTAGGCCTACAAAATGGGTATCGGGTGGAGAGAGATGGTGTGTTACACTCCAAGGTGTTCCCCAGGTTTCCTTGCCATTGCTTCGGTCTTCCGACTCTCGTTTAGTAGTTGTAGAAAACTACACTGCATTAGGCCTACAAATTGGGTATCGGGTGGAGAGAGATGGTGTGTTACACTCCAAGGTGTTCCCCAGGTTTCCTTGCCATTGCTTCGGTCTTCCGACTCCCGTTTAGTAGTTGTAGAAAACTACACTGCATTAGGCCTACAAAATGGGTATCGGGTGGAGAGAGATGGTGTGTTACACTCCAAGGTGTTCCCCAGGTTTCCTTGCCATTGCTTCGGTCTTCCGACTCTCGTTTAGTAGTTGTAGAAAACTACACTGCATTAGGCCTACAAAATGGGTATCGGGTGGAGAGAGATGGTGTGTTACACTCCAAGGTGTTCCCCAGGTTTCCTTGCCATTGCTTCGGTCTTCCGACTCTCGTTTAGTAGTTGTAGAAAACTACACTGCATTAGGCCTACAAAATGGGTATCGGGTGGAGAGAGATGGTGTGTTACACTCCAAGGTGTTCCCCAGGTTTCCTTGCCATTGCTTCGGTCTTCCGACTCTCGTTTAGTAGTTGCAGAAAACTACACTGCATTAGGCCTACAAAATGGGTATGGGGTGGAGAGAGATGGTGTGTTACACTCCAAGGTGTTCTCCAGGTTGCCTTTCCTGAGCTTCTATCTTCAGGCTCTCGTTAAATTGGGGTTAAATGGAACAACTGCATTTGGCGTACTAGTTGGTTTGGGGCCTACTAACAGTGTCTGCCGCTCCTTGCTGTTCTCCTGGTTTCCTGTCCTGAAATTCCGTTTTCAGGCGCTCGTTAAGTAGTTGTTAATGTTAGACTGCATTTGGCCTACTAGTTGGGTTGGGGCCTACTATCGGTGTCTGCCACTCCTTGCTGTTCTCCTCCACTGAACAAAGCTGTGCCGCCTGTTTACTACGGTTGCCAATTTTGAACTGCATTTCGACTACTTACTGATTTGGGCCTACTCTCTGTGTCAGCCTCTCATTCCAGTTGTCCTCCACTGCAATGCCCCCTGGTTATTCCTGTGTTACCAATTTTGAACTGCATTTAGCCAACTTTATTCTTTGGGCCTATATCTGTGTTTCCTCCTCATCCTGCCCATTGCCCAGCCAGTGATAGATGAGTCTGCTGGTACATTGACCCATAACGCAACATTCCCCGTGCATGCTACACAACAACATTGTGACCCTGCTGAAAGTCAGGTTGCTCTTCCCGCATACCATACCACCTTACACGGGGACAAAGAGGAAGGTGCAGATGAAAGTGCAGGTTCCTTCATCAGGTGGGGGGAGGAATACTAGTTGGCGACGTCACTGGCACAGGGCCTCTCATAGTACGCAAAAGTGTTGCTGCCGGTGGGAGGCGCCCCCGCCGTGCAAACACACCGCTGTACTTTGAGGGGCCCTGTGCCAGTGCCAATGCCAATGAGTGGGCCCCCCCTGCTTGCTCAGGTTCACAGCACTTGCAAAGTTGAAATACTTACCTCTCCCTGCTCCACTGCCGTGACGTGGTCCAGATTTCCTGGGCCCACTAATTACTTGAACCAGCCCTACCCACCACAACTTTAGCCAAATGACCCCCAATTTCAAATGCCTTCCAATTATTATAAGGTAAATTACGCTTGACAAGCTTCATTAAAGAATGGATGGTTTTGACATTAAAATGGGCACTCTAGGTGTTTTCCTGGCCCCCACTCACTGCCGACTATGCTGCCCCATTGACTTGCATTGGGTTTCGTGTTTTGGTCGATCCCGACTTTACGTCATAATCGGCCGATTTCACTCGACCCGACTTTTGAGATAGTCGGGTTTCGCGAAACCCGGCTCGACTCTAAAAAGGTCAAGGTCGCTCAACTCTACTCGTGGGTGTATGCCATCCGGACCCGGAGATTTATCTATTTTAATCTTATTTAGCCGGTTTCGCACCTCTTCTTGGGTTAGATTTGTGACTAGTGTTGAGCGATACCGTCCGATACTTGAAAGTATCGGTATCGGATAGTATCGGCCGATACCCGAAAAATATCGGATATCGCCGATACCGATATCCGATACCAATACAAGTCAATGGGACATCAAGTATCGGAATGTATCCTCATGGATCCCAGGGTCTGAAGGAGAGGAAACTCTCCTTCAGGCCCTGGGATCCATATTAAAGTGTAAAATAAAGAATTAAAATAAAAAATATTGTTATATTCACCTCTCCGGCGGCCCCTGGACATCAGCGGGAGGATCCGGCGTCCGGCACGGCTTCTTTCTTCAAAATGCGCGCCTTTAGGACCTGTGGAATGACGTCCCGGCTTCTGATTGGTCGCGTGCCGCCCATATGACCGCCACGCGACCAATCAGAAGCCGCGACGTCATTCCTCAGGTCCTAGAAGGCGCTCATTCTAGGACTTTAGCTGAGGAATGACGTCGCGGCTTCTGATTGGTCGCGTGGCGGTCACATGGGCGGCACGCGACCAATCAGAAGCCGGGACGTCATACCACAGGTCCTAAAGGCGCGCATTTTGAAGAAAGAAGCCGTGCCGGACGCCGGATCCTCCCGCTGATGTCCAGGGGCCGCCGGAGAGGTGAATATAACAATATTTTTTATTTTAATTCTTTATTTTACACTTCCGATACCGATACCCGATATCACAAAAATATCGGATCTCGGTATCGGAATTCCGATACCGCAAGTATCGGCCGATACCCGATACTTGCGGTATCGGAATGCTCAACACTATTTGTGACCCTTAATATAGGGTTTTCATTGTTTCTTGGGATTTCACCTAGCATTTCATTTTCCACCGTGAATACCGTGGAGAAGAAGGTGTTTAATATGTTAGCTTTTTCCTCGTCATCTACAACCATTCTTTCCTCACTATTTTTTAAGGGGCCTACATTTTCAGTTTTTATTCTTTTACTATTGATATAGTTGAAGAACAGTTTGGGATTAGTTTTACTCTCCTTAGCAATGTGCTTCTCTGTTTCCTTTTTGGCAGCTTTAATTAGTTTTTTAGATAAAGTATTTTTCTCCCTATAGTTTTTTAGAGCTTCAATGGTGCCATCCTGCTTTAGTAGTGCAAATGCTTTCTTTGTACTGTTAATTGCCTGTCTTACTTCTTTGTTTAGTCACATTGGGTTTTTCCTATTTCTAGTCCTTTTATTCCCACAAGGTATAAACCGCTTACACTGCCTATTTAGGATGTTCTTAAACATTTCCCATTTATTATCTGTATTCTTATTTCTGAGGATATTGTCCCAGTCTACCAGATTAAGGGCATCTCTAAGCCGGTCAAACTTTGCCTTCCTAAAGTTCAGTGTTTTTGTGACTCCCTGACAAGTCCCCCTAGTGAAAGACAGGTGAAACTGTACAATATTGTGGTCGCTATTTCCTAGATGCCCAACCACCTGCAGATTTGTTATTCTGTCAGGTCTATTAGATAGTATTAGGTCTAAAAGTGCTGCTCCTCTGGTTGGATTCTGCACCAATTGTGAAAGATAATTTTTCTTGGTTATTAGCAGAAACCTGTTGCCTTTATGGGTTTCACAGGTTTCTGTTTCCCAGTTAATATCCGGGTAGTTAAAGTCCCCCATAACCAGGACCTCATTATGGGTTGCAGCTTCATCTATCTGCTTTAGAAGTAGACTTTCCATGGTTTCTGTTATATTTGGGGGTTTGTAACAGACCCCAATGAGAATTTTGTTACCATTTTTCCCTCCATGAATTTCGACCCATATGGTCTCGACATCCTCATTCCCTTCGCTAATATCCTCCCTTAAAGTGGACTTTAGACAAGACTTTACATAGAGACAAACCCCTCCTCCTCTCCGATTTTTACGATCCTTTCTAAACAGACTGTAACCCTGTAAGTTAACTGCCCAGTCATAGCTTTCATCTAACCATGTCTCGGTTATTCCCACTATGTCAAAGTTACCTGTAGATATTTCTGCTTCTAGTTCTTCCATCTTGTTTGTCAGGCTTCTGGCGTTTGCGAGCATGCAGTTTAGAGGATTTTGTTTTGTTCCAATCTCCTCGCTGTGGATTGTTTTAGAAATGTTCTTACCTCCCTTCTGAGTATGTTTTCCTGGGTCTTCTTTGTTCACGTCTAATGTTTTTCTTCCCGTCCCCTCTTCTTCTAGTTTAACGCCCTCCTGATGAGTGTAGCAAGTCTTCTGGCGAATGTGTGTTTCCCAGGTTTGTTGAGGTGTAGTCCATCTCTGGCGAGGAGTCCATCGTACAAGTAATTCACACCGTGGTCCAGGAATCCGAATCCTTGTTGTCTGCACCATCGTCTTAGCCAGTTGTTTGCATCAAGGATCCTGTTCCATCTCCTGGTGCCATGCCCGTCTACTGGAAGGATAGAAGAAAAAACTACCTGTGCATCCAGTCCAATAGACCGTATAAGTTCTAAATACTAGATAGTGCCAATTTACATGGACAAATAGTCCTGACAAGGTGCGTTCCACAGCGACCCCGACAGCGCCGTTTCGCCTGACTGGCTTCCTCAACAAGGGGGCATAAGTGTCTAACAGCTAACTACTCTAACTATATATACGCGTGGCACAGCTGAGAAGAGCGTCTGTGTAATGAATACACCACGGCGCATGCGCTGGTCTGTGGACGTCACACAAAGGGATAACTTCCGGTCCTCCGCACCCGGAAAGCGAGTGTGAGACGCTTCGCTCTCCCCTATGCACGGAGCCAGAAGTCACCATGACAACGTTAGACCGGCGCATGCGCACATCATACACAGAGGCAGGAAATGTACTGAGAGCACAACAGAGAAAGGTAACACCGGGATGCAAATACGGGCAAGTGGTGTCAGAAGTCACCATGGCAGCGTAAAGCCGGTACCTGCGCACATCATACCCAGAGGCACAAATTATATTAAGAGCGCAACAAATAGAGATAATACCGGAATGCAAAATATGGATAAATAATGTAACAATCCATAGATAAAGAAAAGGAGAGAAACAAATACTATACACCTATATAAATTATACGTAAATACTAATAATACAAACATAATATAAAAAGAAAAACTATAGAATCTGTTGAATGTTGCATACAGAATAACAGTATATATAACAATACCCTCAACAGTACACAATAAAAACAGTACCCACAAATATGTCTACCATATTAATAACACCTCATATGTGTATCTAAAGTACAGAATATAAAAGCCATAAATAATTAAGAACCTATGGCTAAAGTGCCAATGTAAAAAAAGGGGGGAACAAAATCCCCTACATATTAGAATAATAATTAGTAAGTAAAAAATTACAGTGAATAAGAACTACTAGTTGTACAAAAAATATATAATATATACAGTGGGGCAAAAAAGTATTTAGTCAGTCAGCAATAGTGCAAGTTCCACCACTTAAAAAGATGAGAGGCGTCTGTAATTTACATCATAGCTAGACCTCAACTATGGGAGACAAACTGAGAAAAAAAAATCCAGAAAATCACATTGTCTGTTTTTTTAACATTTTATTTGCATATTATGGTGGAAAATAAGTATTTGGTCAGAAACAAAATTTCATCTCAATACTTTGTAATATATCCTTTGTTGGCAATGACAGAGGTCAAACGTTTTCTGTAAGTCTTCACAAGGTTGCCACACACTGTTGTTGGTATGTTGGCCCATTCCTCCATGCAGATCTCCTCTAGAGCAGTGATGTTTTTGGCTTTTCGCTTGGCAACACGGACTTTCAACTCCCTCCAAAGGTTTTCTATAGGGTTGAGATCTGGAGACTGGCTAGGCCACTCCAGGACCTTGAAATGCTTCTTACGAAGCCACTCCTTCGTTGCCCTGGCGGTGTGCTTTGGATCATTGTCATGTTGAAAGACCCAGCCACGTTTCATCTTCAATGCCCTTGCTGATGGAAGGAGGTTTGCACTCAAAATCTCACGATACATGGCCCCATTCATTCCTTCATGTACCCGGATCAGTCGTCCTGGCCCCTTTGCAGAGAAACAGCCCCAAAGCATGATGTTTCCACCACCATGCTTTACAGTAGGTATGGTGTTTGATGGATGCAACTCAGTATTCTTTTTCCTCCAAACACGACAAGTTGTGTTTCTACCAAACAGTTCCAGTTTGGTTTCATCAGACCATAGGACATTCTCCCAAAACTCCTCTGGATCATCCAAATGCTGTCTAGCAAACTTCAGACGGGCCCGGACATGTACTGGCTTAAGCAGTGGGACACGTCTGGCACTGCAGGATCTGAGTCCATGGTGGCGTAGTGTGTTACTTATGGTAGGCCTTGTTACATTGGTCCCAGCTCTCTGCAGTTCATTCACTAGGTCCCCCCGCGTGGTTCTGGGATTTTTGCTCACCGTTCTTGTGATCATTCTGACCCCACGGGGTGGGATTTTGCGTGGAGCCCCAGATCGAGGGAGATTATCAGTGGTCTTGTATGTCTTCCATTTTCTAATTATTGCTCCCACTGTTGATTTCTTCACTCCAAGCTGGTTGGCTATTGCAGATTCAGTCTTCCCAGCCTGGTGCAGGGCTACAATTTTGTTTCTGGTGTCCTTTGACAGCTCTTTGGTCTTCACCATAGTGGAGTTTGGAGTCAGACTGTTTGAGGGTGTGCACAGGTGTCTTTTTATACTGATAACAAGTTTAAACAGGTGCCATTACTACAGGTAATGAGTGGAGGAAAGAGGAGACTCTTAAAGAAGAAGTTACAGGTCTGTGAGTGCCAGAAATCTTGATTGTTTGTTTCTGACCAAATACTTATTTTCCACCATAAAATGCAAAAAAAAATGATAAAAAAACAGACAATGTGATTTTCTGGATTTTTTTTTCTCAGTTTGTCTCCCATAGTTGAGGTCTACCTATGATGTAAATTACAGACGCCTCTCATCTTTTTAAGTGGTGGAACTTGCACTATTGCTGACTGACTAAATACTTTTTTGCCCCACTGTATATATATAAAATTAAATATCATTCTTCTATTCTTTTATTATATTCTCTCCTTTTCTTTCTTCTTTCTTCATCCATAGATAAGGACTTCAAAACAAAACACCACCAACAGACCGGCCGCCATACCAGGTAAGTAGCCGCCCAATATCAGAAACGGATAACTATTATGAATAAAATACAAAAATTAATATCAAAATATTAAAAAACACATACGAACACAGTTAAAAAGAAGGACCTCAGGATATATATATTGAATATGTTGATAAAGAGAATATGCCCAGAAAATATGAGCCAATGGAGATAGAGCATATAAGACCCGTAAATAATATTGGGGAAATATATTCCAAGATTCTGACTCTCAAAGTAAATAAATTACAAGAATGAACTAAAACCCTGAGTCTCATTAAGGCCATCAGGAGCCAATGTGCCTAATAAGTAAATCCATTTACTCTCTTTTTGAGCAAGTATTTTGGCCAAATTACCACCTCTACTTCCCAATTGAATTTGATCAATAGCTTGAATTTTAAGCCCTCTAGGATCAGACTGATGATATAATTTAAAATGCCTAGGTACAGTTTTCAAAACACTGGGGTCAGTAATGGTAACAGATTTTTCAATATCTCTTACATGCTCTCTTGTCCTGACACGTAGTTCTCGTTTGGTCAAACCAATATAAACTTTGCCACATGGACAATGAGCATGATAAATAAACCCTTTGGACGTACATGTAAGCCTCTTTTTTATTTCAAAGACTCTAGATCCATCATGATTATTAAATGACTTACTTTTAAACATGTTACAACATCCTTTACACATGTTGCATGGAAAAAAAGCCATTTTCCCCAATTGTACCTGATTTGGAACTGGTTGCTGAATAATGACTGTGAACGAGAAGATTTTTAAGATTCCTGGACCTTCTTGAAACCATCAATGGCCGATCCGGTAGAATTGTCTTCAGAATGGGGTCTGATTGCAAAATACTCCAATGCTTTTGCATAATTCTAGATAGTTCAGGTCATTGTTTATTAAACCTCGTAATAAATCGTACTGCGTTTATTGCCTTTTTTGCGTTCTTCACCTCCTTCTTTCTATTACCATATAACAATTCATCCCTTGAAACATTAGCAGCTTTTTTGAGGCCTTTTTTAATTTGACAATTACTATATCCCCTGTCAGAGAATCTTCTGGTTAAATCCCATGCCTGATTATCATAATCATCGACAGTTGTACAAATCCTTTTGATTCGGAGAAATTGCCCCGTTGGTATGCCATTAATTGTTGACCTAATGTGCGGCACCAGCTGATCCCTAGTCGCTGTGGCATGCGCTTAGGGATCAGCTGACGCCGCACAGTCTGGAGAAGGCGAAAGGAGATGAGTGAGAGGCGAAGATATGCACTGCGCATGCCCATAAATCCCAGCCCCGCAGCGTGAATAAATCAGAAGACACTGCGGGGCATGATCTCGGGCAGCGCGGCTGCAGAGTTGCAGTCAGCCTGACATCAAATTATGTCAGAAGACGGGCAGTTCTAACTGCGCATGCCCAAGGGATAACATAACAGCGAAGGCTCCGGGACAGATTCAAACAATGCTGAGGAGGCGGTGCCCGGTGCCAAGGGGGTATTAATGACGGCTGTGCTGCGTCTCATTAAGAAGGAAAGTCCCACCTCCGGGACGGTTTCACAGTATGAGGGGGCACATTTTATAAGTGTTATCTTCAGCATGTGCAAGGAGCATAAGTAAAAGAGCCACCTTTTCCTTGTGCAGCATTAGTGCTGCACAAGGTGGCTCTTTTAGTTACAAACGCCTGGGGAGGGTTACAGGTTCCCTTTCAACTTGCTCCATTTAGGCCTCAGCCTACACTCTGTTTCTCCTGTAATTCCTGTGCTCCAACACCGCCAGTTGCTGCTCGGAAGTGCCGTCTGCACAATCAACACATGCTACGCTGTTTTGGGGTTCAGTAACATCAGTTGATCCCCAGCTGTGTGTGCAGCAATTTCTCCTGCTCCCTCCACATTGACACCACTACAGATTTTAAACTTGCTCCAATTAGGTCTCAGCCTACACTCTGTTTCTCATGTAATCCATGGGCTCCAACACCACCAGTTGCTGCTCAGCAGTGTCTTTGGCACGGGTACTCCCTCCTGCCCAGCCTGGTTCCAGCATGCCAGCTGTTTCCGGTTAGTGTCAAGGTCACTTTGCCTCCAATACATTTTCCTGTCGGGATGCGGTTGGGTTAGCCAACTGTATGGTGCCTGCAGTTTAGGTGCTTCCTATGTGGGCTGCAGGAACTGGCAATCAAGGCTGGTTCCATAGTGCCAATAGGACAAGCTCCCCCTGTAGGACTGTGGGTTTTCGGTAACTACGGCAAGCTCGCGGCCTAGCAATTCTTGTTTTCCTGTGGACCTTCTGCCTATCTGAGTTCCAGCACCATTAGCTGGTTCTTTGGAAGACAATCTTGAATAGTAACATAGTAACATAGTAACATAGTTAGTAAGGCCGAAAAAAGACATTTGTCCATCCAGTTCAGCCTATATTCCATCATAATAAATACCCAGATCTACGTCCTTCTACAGAACCTAATAATTGTATGATACAATATTGTTCTGCTCCAGGAAGACATCCAGGCCTCTCTTGAACCCCTCGACTGAGTTCGCCATCACCACCTCCTCAGGCAAGCAATTCCAGATTCTCACTGCCCTAACAGTAAAGAATCCTCTTCTATGTTGGTGGAAAAACCTTCTCTCCTCCAGACGCAAAGAATGCCCCCTTGTGCCCGTCACCTTCCTTGGTATAAACAGATCCTCAGCGAGATATTTGTATTGTCCCCTTATATACTTATACATGGTTATTAGATCGCCCCTCAGTCGTCTTTTTTCTAGACTAAATAATCCTAATTTCGCTAATCTATCTGGGTATTGTAGTTCTCCCATCCCCTTTATTAATTTTGTTGCCCTCCTTTGTACTCTCTCTAGTTCCATTATATCCTTCCTGAGCACCGGTGCCCAAAACTGGACACAGTACTCCATGTGCGGTCTAACTAGGGATTTGTACAGAGGCAGTATAATGCTCTCATCATGTGTATCCAGACCTCTTTTAATGCACCCCATGATCCTGTTTGCCTTGGCAGCTGCTGCCTGGCACTGGCTGCTCCAGGTAAGTTTATCATTAACTAGGATCCCCAAGTCCTTCTCCCTGTCAGATTTACCCAGTGGTTTCCCGTTCAGTGTGTAATGGTGATATTGATTCCCTCTTCCCATGTGTATAACCTTACATTTATCATTGTTAAACCTCATCTGCCACCTTTCAGCCCAAGTTTCCAACTTATCCAGATCCATCTGTAGCAGAATACTATCTTCTCTTGTATTAACTGCTTTACATAGTTTTGTATCATCTGCAAATATCGATATTTTACTGTGTAAACCTTCTACCAGATCATTAATGAATATGTTGAAGAGAACAGGTCCCAATACTGACCCCTGCGGTACCCCACTGGTCACAGCGACCCAGTTAGAGACTATACCATTTATAACCACCCTCTGCTTTCTATCACTAAGCCAGTTACTAACCCATTTACACACATTTTCCCCCAGACCAAGCATTCTCATTTTGTGTACCAACCTCTTGTGCGGCACGGTATCAAACGCTTTGGAAAAATCGAGATATACCACGTCCAATGACTCACCGTGGTCCAGTCTATAGCTTACCTCTTCATAAAAACTGATTAGATTGGTTTGACAGGAGCGATTTCTCATAAACCCATGCTGATATGGAGTTAAACAGTTATTCTCATTGAGATAATCCAGAATAACATCCCTCAGAAACCCTTCAAATATTTTACCAACAATAGAGGTTAGACTTACTGGCCTATAATTTCCAGGTTCACTTTTAGAGCCCTTTTTGAATATTGGCACCACATTTGCTATGCGCCAGTCCTGCGGAACAGACCCTGTCGCTATAGAGTCACTAAAAATAAGAAATAATGGTTTATCTATTACATTACTTAGTTCTCTTAGTACTCGTGGGTGTATGCCATCCGGACCCGGAGATTTATCTATTTTAATCTTATTTAGCCGGTTTCGCACCTCTTCTTGGGTTAGATTGGTGACCCTTAATATAGGGTTTTCATTGTTTCTTGGGATTTCACCTAGCATTTCATTTTCCACCGTGAATACCGTGGAGAAGAAGGTGTTTAATATGTTAGCTTTTTCCTCGTCATCTACAACCATTCTTTCCTCACTATTTTTTAAGGGGCCTACATTTTCAGTTTTTATTCTTTTACTATTGATATAGTTGAAGAACAGTTTGGGATTAGTTTTACTCTCCTTAGCAATGTGCTTCTCTGTTTCCTTTTTGGCAGCTTTAATTAGTTTTTTAGATAAAGTATTTTTCTCCCTATAGTTTTTTAGAGCTTCAATGGTGCCATCCTGCTTTAGTAGTGCAAATGCTTTCTTTTTACTGTTAATTGCCTGTCTTACTTCTTTGTTTAGCCACATTGGGTTTTTCCTATTTCTTGTCCTTTTATTCCCACAAGGTATAAACCGCTTACACTGCCTATTTAGGATGTTCTTAAACATTTCCCATTTATTATCTGTATTCTCATTTCTGAGGATATTGTCCCAGTCTACCAGATTAAGGGCATCTCTAAGCTGTTCAAACTTTGCCTTCCTAAAGTTCAATGTTTTTGTGACTCCCTGACAAGTCCCCCTAGTGAAAGACAGGTGAAACTGCACAATATTGTGGTCGCTATTTCCTAAATGCCCAACCACCTGCAGATTTGTTATTCTGTCAGGTCTATTAGATAGTATTAGGTCTAAAAGTGCTGCTCCTCTGGTTGGATTCTGCACCAATTGTGAAAGATAATTTTTCTTGGTTATTAGCAGAAACCTGTTGCCTTTATGGGTTTCACAGGTTTCTGTTTCCCAGTTAATATCCGGGTAGTTAAAGTCCCCCATAACCAGGACCTCATTATGGGTTGCAGCTTCATCTATCTGCTGTAGAAGTAGACTTTCCATGCTTTCTGTTATATTTGGGGGTTTGTAACAGACCCCAATGAGAATTTTGTTACCATTTTTCCCTCCATGAATTTCAACCCATATGGACTCGACATCCTCATTCCCTTCGCTAATATCCTCCCTTAAAGTGGACTTTAGACAAGACTTTACATAGAGACAAACCCCTCCTCCTCTCCGATTTTTACGATCCTTTCTAAACAGACTGTAACCCTGTAAGTTAACTGCCCAGTCATAGCTTTCATCTAACCATGTCTCGGTTATTCCCACTATGTCAAAGTTACCTGTAGATATTTCTGCTTCTAGTTCTTCCATCTTGTTTGTCAGGCTTCTGGCGTTTGCGAGCATGCAGTTTAGAGGATTTTGTTTTGTTCCAATCTCCTCACTGTGGATTGTTTTAGAAATGTTCTTACCTCCCTTCTGAGTATGTTTTCCTGGGTCGTCTTTGTTCGAGTCTAATGTTTTTCTTCCCGTCCCCTCTTCTTCTAGTTTAACGCCCTCCTGATGAGTGTAGCGAGTCTTCTGGCGAATGTGTGTTTCCCAGGTTTGTTGAGGTGTAGTCCGTCTCTGGCGAGGAGTCCATCATACCAGTAATTCACACCGTGGTCCAGGAATCCAAATCCTTGTTGTCTGCACCATCGTCTTAGCCAGTTGTTTGCATCAAGGATCCTGTTCCATCTCCTGGTGCCATGCCCGTCTACTGGAAGGATAGAAGAAAAAACTACCTGTGCATCCAGTTCCTTTACTTTCTTCCCCAACTCTTCAAAGTCCTTGCAGATTGTCGGTAGGTCCTTCCTTGCCGTGTCATTGGTGCCAACATGTATCAGAAGAAATGGGTGGACGTCCTTGGAGCTGAAGAGCTTTGGTATCCTATCGGTCACATCCTTGATCATCGCACCTGGAAGGCAGCATACTTCTCTTGCAGTTATGTCCGGTCTGCAGATGGCTGCTTCGGTGCCTCTCAGTAGTGAGTCTCCCACCACCACCACTCTTCGTTGCTTCTTGGCTGTACTTTTTGCTGTCACTTGTTGCTGTGTGCCCTTTTCTTTTTTGCTTGCTGGTATTGCTTCATTCTTAGGTGTGCCATCTTCATCCTCTACAAAGATTTGATATAGGTTCTTCAGTTGTGTGGTTGGTGATTTCTCCATGGTCTTCTTGCTTCTTTTGGTCACATGCTTCCACTCATCTGCTTTTGGAGGTTCTCTGACACTTTTTGCACCTTCTGTGACCAGTAGAGATGCTTCTGTTCTGTCTAGAAAGTCTTCATTCTCTTTGATGAGTTTCAAAGTTGCTATTCTTTCTTCCAGACCCCGCACCTTTTCTTCTAAAAGGGCCACTAGTCTACACTTCTGACAGGTGAAATTGGATTCTTCTTCTGGTCGATCTGTGAACATGTAGCACATGCTGCAGCTCACCATGTAGGTTGTCACATCTGCCATGTTGCTCCTAGATCCTGCTGACTTGCTGTGTGTTTTCCTTCTTGTGTAATCTACTCAGCCAAGCTCTCTTGCAATAATGTCCTACAGGCAATAGGTTCCCCTGGCTCAAGGACCGTCAGCTGGTTCCAGGCAGAGCCTTTGGCTTAGGTGCCTCCTTCTGGGTATCCGAGTTACACCAACGTCTGGTGGTCCTTGGTAGTGCTTTCTGGCACGGGAACCTTCTGCTTAGTAACCAGGTTCCAGTACCTTCAGCTGGTCCTCTGTAGTTCCATTGGCTCTTGTACCTTCTGCTACCCATCCGGGTTCCAGTACCGTCAGCTGGTTCTCAGCAGTGTCTTTGGCTCTTGTACCTTCTGCTCCCCATCCTGATTCCAGTACCTTCAGCTGGTTCCAGGCTGAGCCTTTGGCTTAGGTGCCTCCTTTTGGGTATCCGAGTTCCACCAACGTCTGGTGGTCCTTGGTAGTGCTTTCTGGCATAGGTACCTTCTGTTTAGTAATCGGGTTCCAGTACCGTCAGCTGGTCCTCTGTAGTTCCATTGGCTCTTGTACCTTCTGCTACCCATCGGGGCTCCAGTACCGTCAGCTGGTACTCGGCAGTGTCTTTGGCTCTTGTACCTTCTGCTCCCCATCCTGATTCCAGTACTGTCAGCTGGTTCCAGGCTGAGATTAGGGCTTAGGTGCCTCATTTTGGGTATCCGAGTTCCACCAACGTCTGGTGGTCCTTGGTAGTGTTTTCTGGCATGGGTACCTCCTGATTAGTCACCGGGTTCCAGTACCCTCAGTTGGTCCTCGGTAGTTCCATTGGCTCTTGTACCTTCGGCTACCCATCCGGATTCCAGTACCGTCAGCTGGTTTTCGGCAGTGTCTTTGGCTCTTGTACCATCTGCTCCCCATCCTGGTTCCAGTACTGTCAGCTGGTTCCAGGCAGAGCCTTTGGCTTAGGTGCCTCCTTCTGGGTATCCGAGTTACACCAATGTCTGGTGGTCCTTGGTAGTGCTTTCTGGCACGGGTACCTCCTACTTGGTAACCGGGTTCCAGTACCATCAGCTGTGTTATGATCAGGTGGCCTTGGAGCAGCATGAAATGACCTTCGCTGGAGCAGTGGTAACTTTACTGACCGCAACCCCTGATCCTATGACAGCAACTAGAAGTAGCCGTGGGGTGTGCCTAACCAGACCTAGACACCTCGACACAGCCTAAGGACTAAATATCCCTAAAGATGGAAATAGGAAAACTTTCTTGCCTCAGAGTAGACCCCCAAAGGATAGGTAGCCCCCAACAAATAATGACTGTGAGTAGGAGAGGAAAAGACACACGCAGACAGAAAATAGGGATAAGCAAAGGAGGCCACTTCTACCTAGATAGGAAAGGATAGTACAGGATACTATGCGGTCAGCATAAAACACTACAAAATATCCACAGCAGAAAAATACAAAAACTCCACCACCTAACTAAAGATGTGGAGAGTATATCTGCGACTCCAGGGAGTCCAACTAGACTGAGAAAAACAACAGGCGCAGTCTAGCAGGAACAAAATAGAAACAAGATAAGCACAGAAAATAAACACACAGCAGTGTGTCTAAGAAAATGAAGAAAACACTTATCTTAGCTGAATTGGCAGCAAGCAGGAGGGGCCAGGCAGAGGACCAACACTTCCAAAGGAACATTGACTACTGGCAAGGACTAATGAGTCCTGCACAGCTAAATACCCCAGTCCGAATTGCAATTTGCAGAAACACCTGTCCAAGACTGCTGCTCAGGAATAACTGCATTCCCATCAACAACCACCGAAGGGAGCCCAAGAGCTGATTCACAACAGTACCCCCCCCTTGAGGAGGGGTCACCGAACCCTCACCAGATCCCCCAGGCCGGTCAGGACGAGCAAGATGAAAGGCACGAACCAAATCAGCGGCATGGACATCAGAGGCCGAAACCCAAGAATTATCCTCCTGGCCATAACCCTTCCATTTGACAAGGTACTGAAGCTTCCGCCTCAAAAAACGAGAATCCAAAATCTTCTCAACCACATATTCCAACTCCCCATCGGCCAACACAGGGGCCGGAGGATCAACAGAGGGAACAAAGATCTATGGAAGACATTATGGATAGCAAAAGAGGCTGGAAGCGCCAGACGAAAAGACACCGGATTAATAATCTCAGAAATCCTATAAGGACCAATAAACCGAGGCTTAAACTTAGGAGAAGAAACCTTCATAGGAACATGATGGGAAGATAACCAAACCAGATCCCCAACCCGAAGCCGGGAACCAACACAGCGACGTCGGTTAGCAAAACGTAGAGCCTCCTCCTGAGACAACACCAGATTGTCCACCACCTGAGCCCAAATCTGCTGCAACCTGTCAACCACAGAATCCACACCAGGAAAGTCAGAAGACTCAACCTGCCCAGAAGAAAAACGAGGATGAAAACCAAAATTACAAAAAAAAGGCGAAACCAAAGTAGCCGAACTAGCCCGATTATTAAGGGCAAACTCGGCCAACGGCAAAAAAGCCACCCAATCATCCTGATCAGCAGACACAAAGCATCTCAAATAAGTCTCCAAAGTCTGATTAGTACGCTCGGTCTGGCCATTTGTCTGAGGATGAAATGCAGAAGAAAAAGACAACTCAATGCCCAGCCTAGCACAAAAGGCCCGCCAAAACCTAGAAACAAACTGGGAACCTCTGTCGGACACAATATTCTCAGGAATACCATGCAAATGGACCAAATGCTGAAAAAACAATGGAACCAAATCAGAAGAAGAAGGCAATTTAGGCAAAGGCACCAAATGAACCATCTTAGAGAATCGATCACAAACAACCCAGATAACCAACATCCTCTGGGAAACAGGAAGATCGGAAATAAAATCCATAGAAATATGCGTCCAGGGCCTCTCAGGGACCGGCAATGGCAAAAGCAACCCACTAGCACGGGAGCAACAAGGCTTGGCCCGCGCACAAGTCCCACAGGACTGCACAAAAGACCGCACATCACGCGATAAAGAAGGCCAACAAAATGACCTACCAACCAAGTCTCTGGTACCAAAAATGCCAGGATGACCAGCCAACACAGAACAGTGAACCTCAGAAATCACTCTACTAGTCCATCTGTCAGGAACAAACAGCTTCCCCACAGGACAACGATCAGGTTTGTCAGCCTGAAATTTCTGAAGAACCCGTCGTAAATCAGGAGAAACGGCAGAAAGGACCACCCCATCCTTCAAAATACCGACTGGTTCCAAGACCTCAGGAGAATCAGGCAAAAAACTCCTAGAGAGGGCATTAGCCTTAATATTCTTAGAACCCGGAAGGTACGAGACCACGAAATCAAATTGAGAAAAAAACAAGGCCCATCGAGCCTGTCTAGGATTCAACCGTTTGGCAGACTCGAGGTAAATCAGATTCTTATGATCGGTCAAGACCACAATACGGTGCTTAGCTCCCTCAAGCCAATGTCGCCACTCCTCAAACGCCCACTTCATAGCCAACAACTCCCAATTGCCAACATCATAATTGCATTCAGCAGGTGAAAACTTACGGGAAAAGAAGGCACACGGTTTCATTAAGGAACCAACAGGATCCCTCTGAGACAAAACAGCCCCTGCCCCAATCTCAGAAGCGTCAACCTCAACCTGAAATGGAAGAGAAACATCCGGTTGACGCAACACAGGAGCAGAAGTAAAACGATGCTTAAGTTCCTGAAAGGCAGAGACAGCCGCAGGGGACCAATTCGCCACATCAGCGCCCCTCCTCGTCAAATCAGTCAAGGGTTTAACCACGCTGGAAAAATTAGCAATGAAACGGCGATAAAAATTAGCAAAACCCTAAAATTTCTGAAGGCTCTTCACGGATGTGGGCTGAATCCAATCATGAATGGCCTGAACCTTAACCGGATCCATCTCTACAGACGAGGGAGAAAAAATAAAGCCCAAAAAGGAAACCTTCTGCACCCCAAAAAGACACTTAGACCCTTTCACAAACAAGGCATTGTCACGAAGGATCTGAAATACCATCATGACCTGCTGCACATGAGACTCCCAATCATCGGAAAAAATCAAAATATCGTCCAAATATACAATCAGGAATTTATCAAGATAATTCCGGAATATATCATGCATGAAGGACTGAAAAACAGATGGAGCATTAGAGAGTCCGAATGGCATCACAAGGTATTCAAAATGGCCTTTGGGCGTGTTAAACGCAGTTTTCCTTTCATCACCCTGCTTAATACAAGATTATAAGCCCCCCGAAGGTCAATCTTAGTAAACCAACTAGCTCCCTTAATCCTAGCAAACAAATCGGAAAGCAAAGGTAAAGGATATTGAAACTTGACCGTGATCTTATTCAAGAGGCGATAATCAATACAGGGTCTTAAGGAACCATCTTTTTTAGCAACAAAAAAGAACCCCGCTCCCAACGGTGAAGAAGATGGCCGAATATGCCCTTTCTCCAAAGACTCCTTAATATAGCTCCGCATGGCGGTATGTTCAGGTACAGACAGGTTGAAAAGTCAGCCCTTAGGAAACTTACAGCCTGGAATCAAGTCAATAGCACAATCGTAGTCCCTGTGTGGTGGAAGGAAACTGGACTTGGGCTCATCGAATACATCCTGAAAATCAGACAAAAACTCTGGAATTTCAGAAGAGGGAGAAGGGGCAATAGACATCAGAGGAACATCATTATGAACCCCCTGACAACCCCAACTAGTCACAGACATGGACTTCCAATCCAAAACAGGATTATGTACTTGCAACCATGGAAAACCCAGCACGATAGCATTATGCAAATTATGCAACACCAGAAATCGACAATCTTCCTGATGGGCTGGCGTCATGCGCATGGTCACCTGTGTCCAAAACTGGGGCTTATTTTTAGCCAAGGGTGTAGCATCAATGCCCCTTAAAGGAATAGGGTTCTGCAAAGGCTGCAAGGGAAAACCACAACGCCTGGCAAACCCAAAGTCCATTAAGTTCAAGGCGGCGCCTGAATCCACAAACGCCATGACAGAAAATGATGACAATGAACAGATCAAGGACACAGATAACAGAAATTTAGGTTGTACAGTACTGATGGTAAATGAACTGGCGATCCTCTTGGTCCGCCATGGGCAGACAGAAATGACATGGGAAGCGTCGCCACAATATTAACACAACCTATTCTGACGTCTGAAACCTTGTCGTTCCGTTCTAGACAGAATCCTATCACACTGCATTGGCTCAGGAATTTGCTCTGAGGATAACGCCACAGTGCACACAGTTCTGCGCTCCCGCAGGCGCCGATCAATCTGAATGGCCAGAGACATAGAATCACTCAGATTGGAGGGTGTGGGAAACCCCACCATAACATCTTTAACGGATTCAGAAAGACCCTTTCTGAAAATTGCCGCCAAAGCATCATTATTCCATTTAGTCAATACAGACCATTTTCTGAATTTCTGACAATACATTTCTGCCGCCTCTTGACCCTGAGACAGGGCCAACAAAGTCTTCTCAGCTGGATCCACTGAATTAGGTTCATCATACAGTAATCCTAACGCCTGAAAGAAGGAGTCTACATTAAGCAAAGCAGGATCCCCAGATTCCAGGGAAAATGCCCAATCCTGTGGATCACCATGCAGCAGGGAAATGATGATTTTAACTTGTTGAATGGAATCACTGGAGGATCGAGATTTCAATGCAAAAAACAGTTTACAGTTGTTTTTAAAACTCAAAAATTTGGACCTGTCGCCAAAAAACAAATCAGGAGTAGGTATCTTCGGTTCTAAAACAGGAGTCTGAACAATATAATCAGAAATACCCTGTACTCTAGCAGCAAGCTGGTCTACACATTCCTATTAGGTATATACTCACCCTCGAACGCGCCCTGCTTCTCTCCGGCAGCCTTCCTTCCTAAGAATCAGCCCTTCCAGGACCTTCGGTGACGTCGCGGTGACGTCGCGGCTTGTGATTGGTCGCGCGAGCGGTCACATGGGCGGCCGCGCGGCCAATCACAAGCCGCGACATCACCGCGACGTCACCGCAAGGTCCTGGAAGGCTGATTCTAAGGAAGGAAGGTTCCCGGTTAGTACCAGGGCGCGTTAGAGGGTAAGTATTGCGATATTTTTTATTTTAATTCTTTATTTTACACTTAAATCTGAATTCCGATACCAATTCCCGATATCTTAAACATATTGGGAATCGGTATCGGAATTCCGATTCTAGATTCAAAAGATCGCCACACAGGGGTCGGGTCGGGTTTCATGAAACCCGACCTTGCCAAAAGTCGGCGACTTTTGAAAAATTTCGACCCGTTTCGCTCAACCCTACCTGTCACAAATGAGAATATGATGAAGAAGAAGAATATGAAGAAGATGAAGAAGTAGAATATGAAGAAAAAGAATAGTTAAATAAAAAGAATATGAAGAATGTAAAAAAAAAAGAATAATAGGAAGAAGGTGAAGAAGAAGATGAATAAGGTGAAGGAGAAGTTGGTGAAAAAGATGCTGCTGCTCAGGATGATGAAAAAGAAAGTGTGGGAGAAGTAAAAAAGAAGGTGAAGAGCATGGAAGTAGTGAAACATAAATATCTGACAAAATATTAAAAATCTTAACAGAGTCAATATCATTGTAACTCCAAATGTCTTTAAAAAAATTAATTCCTGCAATTCCATTTGATTGGGCTAAACCTCTATGCCTTTAATGTCTCCTCCACCTCCCCCGATACATTCTACGTTATTCTTAGTTGTTTTCCTTCATGTAGAATCAACCTACAAGGAAAGAAAGGGTTTATTTTAATTCCGATATTTTTGTCCCATTGACTTGCATTGGTATGGGGTATCGGTATCAGCGATATCTGATATTTTTTGAATATAGGCCGATACCGATATTTCCGAATATCGGAAGGTATCGCTCAACACTAGTGACAGATGAGATCGCATGTAGAGATGCCCAAAGGTTTGACCAGCCCTGGTCACACGAAGGCGATGGTGGGAACGTGTCATAAGAGGTGGACGATGATGAGACACAATTGCCAGAAAGTCAGGAGGGGGAGCAGGGTGCGGATGTGGAAGATGAGGTGGTGGATGACTATGTGACTGACCCAACCTGGCAGGAGGACATGCAGAGTGAGGGCAGCAGCACACATGGGGAAGGAGGCATATCACCCCAACAGGCAGGAAGAAGCAGTGTGGTGGCCACAGACAGAAGGTGTGCATCTGTTCCCCGTAACACCAACATGAGGGAAGTTGCCATTCCAACTGTTAGATCTTCCCGAGTCTGGTTATTTTTTAAAGACTCTGCCGATAACCCCAAACATGCCATTTGCAGCACCTGCCATGCCAGCATCAGCAGGGGTAGCAAAACAACCAGCCTGACCACCACCAGCTGGCTTTGTGGGCTGAACCCCAGGCTCCAGGACCACTGTCTGCAGGTCACACAACTGCATCTTCCACTGTATTGCTTAGAAGCGAATACCCAGTACATCTTGCAAACAGCAACATCATCAAGCCAGTCCACGTCCTTGTCCCAGCACAGACTTCAGTTGTCTACACCCCAGTCTTTGGAACGCAAGCGGAAATAACCAGCCAACACTCCACAGGCCACAGTCATAAATTCTAACATTTCTCTTCTGCTTGCATTCCAAATGTTGCCTTTTAAGATAGTTGAGACAGAAGCTTTCCGCAACCTGATGGCAGCGGCCGCCCCAAGGTACTTGGTCCCCAGTCACCACTATTTCTCCCAGTGTGCCGTACTGGTATTACACCAGCAAGTGTCCCACAACATTACCCGTGCCCTCAGCAATGCTGATACAAGGAAAATTCGCCCAACCATGGACACGCGGACAAGTGCTTGTGGGCAGGGATGGTACATCTCACTGACAGCACACTGGGTTAACATAGTGGGAGCCGGGACCCAGTCGGACCTTGGGATGGAACACATCCTCCCCACGCCGATGAGTGCTGGCCCTACGTCAATCAGGGTTGCCCCCACAGTCTACAGTTCCTGCACCTGCTCCTCCTCTTCATCCTCCATCTCTGAAACCAACACATCAGTCAGAAGCTGGAAGCGCTGCAGCACTGCCTCAGCCAAGCGGCAACAGGCTGTGCTGAAGCTAATCTGCATAGGTGACGAACCGCACAATGCAGAAGTATTGTGGACTAGAGTTGAGCGAAACGGGGCAAAGTCGGGTTTCATGAAACCCGATCCGACCCCTGTGCGGGGTCGGCCATGCGGTACGCGACTTTCGCGCCAAAGTCGCGTTTCAATGACGCGAAAAGCGCCATTTCTCAGCCAATGAAGGTAAACGCAGAGTGTGGGCAGCGTGATGACATAGGTCCTGGTCCCCACCATCTTAGAGAAGGGCATTGCAGTGATTGGCTTGCTGTCTGCGGCGTCACAGGGGCTATAAAGGGGCGTTCCCGCCGACCGCCATGTTACTGCTGCTGATCTGAGCTTAGGGAGAGGTTGCTGCCGCTTCGTCAGAAGCAGGGATAGCGTTAGGCAGGGTCCATTAACCACCAAACCGCTTGTGCTGTAGCGATTTGCACTGTCCAACACCACCTTCGGTGTGCAGGGACAGTGGAAGCTACATTTTTTTTTTTTCCTCAGCGCTGTAGCTCATTGGGCTGCCCTAGAAGGCTCCCTGATAGCTGCATTGCTGTGTGTACGCCGCTGTGCAAACCAACTGCTTTTTTCAAAGCACAAATCCTCTTGTTCCTTCCTTTCTGCACAGCTATCTTTTTGGTTTGTACACACTTTTTATTTAATTTGTGCATCAGTCCACTCCTTATTGCTGCCTGCCATACCTGGCTGAGATTACTGCAGGGAGATAGTAATTGAAGGACATTTCCTTTTTTTTTTTTTTTGTGGGAGATTAAGATTGGCATTTCTGCTAGAGTGCCATCCCTGTCTGTGCCATCTCTCACTCAGTGGGCCATAGAAAGACTATTTATTTTTTTGCTTGATTTGGGTTCTAAAATCTACCTGAAAAAATCAATAAATCAATCAGTGGAAGAAAAATATTGGCCTCAGGGCTTGTGTGCCACTCCTTACTCCTGTGTGCATCATCACTCACTCAGTGGGCCATAGAAAGCCTATTTATTTTTTTGCTTGGTTTGGGTTCCAAAATGTACCTGAAAAAATCACTACATCAATCAGTGGGAGAAAAATATTGGCCTCAGGGCTTGTGTGCCACTCCAGACTTCTGTGTGCATCATCACTCACTCAGTGGGCCATAGAAAGACTATTTTTTTTTGTTGCTTTATTTGGGTTCTAAATTCTACCTGAAAAAATCAATAAATCAATCAGTGGGAGATTAATATTGGCCTTTGGGCTTGTGTGCCAGTCCTAAGCGTGCCATCTCTCTCACAAATAGTGGGCCATAGAAAGCCTATTTATTTTTGGTTTTATAAATTCTCCCTGAAAAAAAAAAGGGAGATTAATATTGGCCTTTGGGCTTGTGTGCCAGTCCTAAGCGTGCCATCTCTCTCTCTCAGATAGTGGGCCATAGAAAGCCTATTTATTATTTTTTTTATTGGGTTTATAAATTTTCCCTGGAAAAAAAAAAAAAGTGGGAGATTAATATTGGCCTCTGGGCTTGTGTGCCAGTCCTGAGCGTGCCATCTCTCTCACAAATAGTGGGCCATAGAAAGCCTATTTATTTTTTTTTTTTTGGTTTTATAAATTCTCCCTGAAAGAAAAAAGGGAGATTAATATTGGCCTTTGGGCTTGTGTGCCAGTCCTAAGCGTGCCATCTCTCTCTCTCAGATACTGGGCCATAGAAAGCCTATTTATTATTTTTTTTTTTTATTGGGTTTTTAAATTTTCCCTGAAAAAAAAAAAAAAAAGTGGGAGATTAATATTGGCCTCTGGGCTTGTGTGCCAGTCCTGAGCGTGCCATCTCTCTCACAAATAGTGGGCCATAGAAAGCCTATTTATTTTTATTTTTTTTTGGTTTTATAAATTCTCCCTGAAAAAAAAAGGGAGATTAATATTGGCCTTTGGGCTTGTGTGCCAGTCCTAAGCGTGCCATCTCTCTCACAAATAGTGGGCCATAGAAAGCCTATTTATTTATTTTTTTTTGGTTTTATAAATTCTCCCTGAAAAAAAAAAGGGAGATTAATATTGGCCTCTGGGCTTGTGTGCCAGTCCTAAGCGTGCCATCTCTCTCACAAATAGTGGGCCATAGAAAGCCTATTTATTTATTTTTTTTTGGTTTTATAAATTCTCCCTGAAAAAAAAAAGGGAGATTAATATTGGCCTTTGGGCTTGTGTGCCAGTCCTAAGCGTGCCATCTCTCTCTCTCAGATAGTGGGCCATAGAAAGCCTATTTATTATTTTTTTTATTGGGTTTATAAATTTTCCCAGAAAAAAAAAAAAAAATGGGAGATTAATATTGGCCTCTGGGCTTGTGTGCCACTCCTGACTCCTGTGTGTGCCATCTCTCAGTCAGTGGGCCATAGAAAGCCTATTTTTTGTTTTGTTTGTTTCTAAATTCTCCCTGTAAAAATCAGTTTATTTTATTTGGTTTCTAAATTCTTCCTGACAAAATCATTTTTTTTTATTATTTTTTTTTTCTAAAGTCTCCTTGAAAAAAAAAAAAAATCAAATCAGTGGGAGATTAATATTGCCCTTTCTGCTTGTGTGCCAGTCTTGACTCCTGGGTGTGCCATCTCTCTCTCTCTCTCCAATTGTGGGCCATAGAAAGCCTATTATTTTTTTAGCTTGATTTGGGTTCCAAAATCTACCTGAAAAAATCACTACATCAATCATTGGGAGAACAATATTGGCCTCTGGGCTTGTGTGCCACTCCTGACTCCTGTGTGCGTCATCTCTCATTCAGTGGGCCATAGAAAGCCTATGTTTTGTTTTATTTGTTTTCTAAATTCTCCCTGAAGAAATCATTTTATTTTATTTGGTTTCTAAATTTTTCCTGAAAAAATAATTTTATTCTATTATTTTTTTTTTCTAAAGTCTACCTGAAAAAAAAAAAAATCAGTGGGAGATTAATATTGCCCTTTCTGCTTGTGTGCCAGTCTTGACTCCTGGGTGTGCCATCTCTCTCTCTCTCTCTCTCCAATTGTGGGCCATAGAAAGCCTATTATTTTTTTAGCTTGATTTGGGTTCCAAAATCTACCTGAAAAAATCAATACATCAATCATTGGGAGAACAATATTGGCCTCTGGGCTTGTGTGCCACTCCTGACTCCTGTGTGCGTCATCTCTCACTCAGTGGGCCATAGAAAGCCTATTTTTTGTTTTATTTGTTTTCTAAATTCTCCCTGAAAAAATCATTTTATTTTATTTGGTTTCTAAATTCTTCCTGAAAAAATCATTTTATTCTATTATTTTTTTTTTCTAAAGTCTCCCAGAAAAAAAAAAAAAAATCAGTGGGAGATTAATATTGCCCTTTCTGCTTGTGTGCCAGTCTTGACTCCTGGGTGTGCCATCTCTCTCTCTCTCTCTCCAATTGTGGGCCATAGAAAGCCTATTATTTTTTTTGCTTGATTTGGGTTCCAAAATCTACCTGAAAAAATCACTACATCAATCATTGGGAGAAAAATATTGGCCTCTGGGCTTGTGTGCCACTCCTGACTCCTGTGTGTGGCATCTCTCACTCAGTGGGGCATAGAAAGCCTTTTTTTTTTTTTTTTTTTTTTTATTTGGTTTCTAAATTGTCATTGGAAAAATCATTTTATGTTATTTGGTTTCTAAATTCTTCCTGAAAAAATCATTTTATTTTATTTTGTTTCTAAAGTCTCCCTGAAAAAAAAATAAATAAATAAAAAAAAACAGTGGGAGATTAATATTTACATTTGTGCTTCAGTGACAGTCCTGCGTGTGTGGCATCTCTCTCATTTGGTGCCACCAAAAACAGAGTGTGTAACATTGTGCCTGATTTTCGTTGTGGTCTCACCCACCTGTAAAGGGGTAGCTAAATCATACTGAAGTTATAGCTCACCGTGTAAGTTGTGTGACAGCAACAAATACCGTTAGTTTGGTTACGTTTTTAAAACAATGAGGAAGTCTGGTGGAAGAGGTCGTGGCCGTGGGCGTTCATTGTCAGCTGGTAATGATGGTAGTGGTGGAGCATCAGGTGGTCGTGGGAAAAAAAATATTGCACCTAAGTCTGGAGCTGTGGAGCCAGGTTCGTCGTCTGGCTACACAAGGCCTCGAACGCTCCCTTTTCTGGGAGTAGGAAAACCGCTTTTAAAGCCGGAGCAGCAAGAGCAAGTTTTGGCTTATCTTGCTGACTCAGCCTCTAGCTCTTTTGCCTCCTCTCGTGAAACTGGTAAATGTAAAAGCAGCGCGTCGTTAGTGGATGTTCACGGTCAGGGACAAGTCGCTTCCTTGTCCTCTTCAGCAAAAACAACAGAGAAGAATGCAGCAGGCGACAAAACGGGTTACTCCATGGAGCTCTTTACACATACCGTCCCTGGCTTAGAAAGTGAAGCAGTTAACAGTCCATGCCCATTACAAGTTGAATCTGACATGGAGTGCACTGATGCACAGCCACAGCCAGACTACTATGCTGGTCCTTTGACTCAGACCACAACATTGCCCTCGCAGGGTGCTGATCAAGAATCAGACCCTGATGAGACTATGTTGCCCCATCACGAACGCTATACCACCGACCGACACGGTGACACAGACGAAGTTGCACACAAGCTACAAGAAGAGGTAATAGATGACCCAGTTCTTGACCCCGATTGGCAGCCATTGGGGGAACAGGGTGCAGGCGGCAGCAGTTCTGAAGCGGAGGAGGAGGGGCCGCAGCAGGCATCAACATCGCAACAGGTTCCATCTGCCGGGCCCGTATCTTGCCCAAAACGTGTGGCAAAGCCAAAACCTGTTGGAGGACAGCG
The DNA here is from genome assembly GCF_032444005.1 of Ranitomeya imitator. Lineage (NCBI taxonomy): Eukaryota > Metazoa > Chordata > Amphibia > Anura > Dendrobatidae > Ranitomeya > Ranitomeya imitator. The sequence continues at coordinate 566,507,724 of NC_091287.1, read as the reverse complement.
TGGCCATCCGGTTAAAGCTCAGTCTGCAATGCCTGAAAAGGTATCCGATGCTAGAAAGAGTGCAGTCTGGCATTTTTTTAAACAACATCCAATTGATCAGCGCAAAGTCATCTGTCAAAAATGTTCAACTACCTTAAGCAGAGGGCAGAATCTGAAAAGTCTCAATACAAGTTGCATGCATAGACATTTAACCACCATGCATTTGCAAGCTTGGACTAACTACCAAACGTCCCTTAAGGTTGTAGCACCCTCGGCCAATGAAGCTAGTCATCAACGCAACATCCCTTCCGGCAGTGTAGGGCCACCATTTTCCGCACCACCTGCAGTATCTGTGCAGGTTTCTTTGCCAGGCCAAAGCAGTCAGGGTCAGGGAATCACCAGTTTCGTAGTAGGAAACACTGCATCTAGGGCACCGGCGGCAACAATACCATCTCCCACCGTCTCTCAGTCTGCCATGTCCACCGGCACCCCCGCTAGTTCCACGATCTCCAGCTCTCCAGTCCAGCTCACCCTACATGAGACTATGGTTAGAAAAAGGAAGTACTTAGCCTCGCATCCGCGTACACAGGGTTTGAACGCCCACATAGCTAGACTAATCTCGTTAGATGCCCTACCGGTTAGTTGGAAGCGAAGCTTTCAAAGCCCTGATGGACTACGCTGTACCACGCTACGAGCTACCCAGTCGACACTTTTTTTCCAGAAAAGCCATCCCAGGCCTCCACCAGCATGTTAAAGAGCGCATCGTCCATGCACTCAGGCAATCTGTGAGCACAAAGGTGCACCTGACAACAGATGCATGGACCAGTAGGCATGGCCAGGGACGTTACGTGTCCATCACGGCACACTGGGTGAATGTTGTGGATGCAGGATCCACAGGGGACAGCAAGTTTGGGACAGTTCTGCCTAGCCCACGGTCTAGGAAACAGTTGGCTGTAGCCGTTCGCACCCCCTCCTCCTCGTCCTCCTGCAGAAGCGAGAGCTCGTCCACAGACCGCAGTCGCACAACCACTCCATCCGCAGCTGCCACTGTTGCACACCAGGTCTCCCATTATGGGGCAGCTACTGGCAAACGTCAGCAGGCTGTATTGGCTATGAAGTGTTTGGGTGACAACAGACACACCGCGGAAGTTCTGTCCGAGTTCTTGCAGAAAGAAACGCAGTCATGGCTGGGCACTGTAGATCTTGAGGCAGGCAAGGTAGTGAGTGATAACGGAAGGAATTTCATGGCTGCCATCTCCCTTTCCCAACTGAAACACATTTCTTGCCTGGCTCACACCTTAAACCTGGTGGTGCAGTGCTTCCTGAAAAGTTATCCGGGGTTATCCGACCTGCTCCTGAAAGTGCATGGACTTTGCTCACATATCCGCCGTTCGCCCGTACACTCCAGCCGTATGCAGACCTACCAGCGTTCTTTAAACCTTCCCCAGCATCGCCTAATCATAGACGTTGCAACAAGGTGGAACTCAACACTGCACATGCTTCAGAGACTGTGCGAACAGAGGCGGGCTGTTATGTTTTTGTGGGAGGATACACATACACGGGCAGGCAGTAGGATGGCAGACATGGAGTTGTCAGGTGTGCAGTGGTCGAAGATTCAAGACATGTGTCAAGTCCTTCAGTGTTTTGAGGAATGCACACGGCTGGTTAGTGCAGACAACGCCATAATAAGCATGAGCATCCCCCTAATGCATCTGCTGATGCAAAGTTTGACGCACATAAAGGATCAGGCGTATGCAGCTGAGGAAGAGGAAAGCCTTGATGACAGTCAGCCATTGTCTGGCCAGGGCAGTGTACAGGACGAGGTAGCGGGCGAAGAGGAGGAGGAGGACGAGGAGGATGATGGGGATGATTATATTTTTAATGAGGAAGCTTTTCCGGGGCCACTGGAAATTGTTGGCGCGGCAAGGCCGGGTTCTGGTTTTTGGAGGCACACAAGTGACGTGGATTTGCCTGAAACTGCCCCTCAACCAAGCACAACCGCAGATTTGAGAACTGGAACTTTGGCCCACATGGCGGATTATGCCTTACGTATCCTCAAAAGGGACACACGCATAACAAAAATGATGAACGATGACGATTACTGGTTGGCCTGCCTCCTTGATCCTCGCTATAAAGGCAAATTGCAAAATATAATGCCACATGAGAACTTGGAACTAATATTAGCAACCAAACAATCAACTCTTGTTGACCGTTTGCTTCTGGCATTCCCTGCACACAGCGCCCGTGATCGTTCTAACACGAGCTGCAGGGGCCAGCAGACCAGAGGTGTTAGAGGGGCAGAAATCAGAAGTGGCGTTGGCCAGAGGGGTTTTCTGACCAGGTTGTGGAGTGATTTTGCTATGACCGCAGACAGGACAGGTACTGCAGCATCAATTCAAAGTGACAGGAGACAACATTTGTCCAGTATGGTTACTAACTATTTTTCATCCCTTATCGACGTTCTCCCTCAACCGTCATTCCCATTTGATTACTGGGCATCCAAATTAGACACCTGGCCAGAATTGGCAGAATATGCATTGCAGGAGCTTGCTTGCCCGGCAGCTAGTGTCCTATCAGAAAGAGTATTCAGTGCTGCAGGTTCAATACTAACAGAAAAAAGGACTCGTCTGGCTACCCAAAATGTAGATGATCTAACCTTCATTAAAATGAACCACAACTGGATTTCGAAATCTTTTGCCCCATCTTGCCCGGCTGACACCTAGCTTTCCTATGAAAAGGTCTTGCCTGTGGACTATTCTGAATGACTTTTCCAATCTCGTAATTGTCTGCACCTGATTGTCCAGCATACGACATGTTTACACCTCACTAAATGGCCAAACTCCCCACACGGGGCAGTGGTATCGACACTTGGCGACAGCACCCGTGAGAGTGCAGTTTGTCTGAAGAGGTGGGTGAGCCCGCTTTTGGTCGACGGCACTGCCACTGGGTCCCTCATAGTACAATAAAGTGTCTCTGGCGGTGGTGGTGCGCACCCAACGTCAGACACACCGTTGTAATATGAGGGGCCCTGGGCCTGTACCGCCGGCCACAAGACAGTTCCCCCCCCCCCCCAGCTCAAACAGTGCTCTACCACTTGCAAAATTATCTCTCACAGCTCCACCAATGTTTAGTCTATGCGCTGACATCCTTCAATGCCTGGCACTGACAATACCATTGTATTGACATTTTTGTTATGTTAGGCCTTCGAAGCCTGTCTGCGGTCCCTCCTTCCACTAGGCCTCCACTGACCATTGTACTGCTGCCCTTGTACCACTGGAACCAATTTTAAATTGCCAACAGCCCTATTTTTTTATGTTAGGCCTTCGAAGCCTGTCTGCGGTCCCTCCTTCCACTAGGCCTCCACTGACCACACCACTGCTGCCCGTGTACCCCTGGAACCAATTTAAAATTGCCTACAGCCATCTGTTATTATGTTAGGCCTTCGATGCCTGTTTGCAGTCACTCCTTCCACTAGGCCTCCACTGACCACACCACTGCTGCCCGTGTACCCCTGGAACCAATTTAAAATTGCCTACAGCCAGCCCAATTTTTTTATGTTAGGCCTTCGATGCCTGTTTGCGGTCACTCCTTCCACTAGGCCTCCACTGACCACACCACTGCTGCCCGTGTACCCATGGAACCAATTTAAAATTGCATACAGCCATCTGGTATTATGTTAGGCCTTCGATGCCTGTCTGCGGTCACTCCTTCCACTAGGCCTCCACTGACCACACCACTGCTGCCCGTGTACCCCTGGAACCAATTTAAAATTGCCTACAGCCAGCCCAATTTTATTATGTTAGGCCTTCGCAGCCTGTCTGCGGTCCGTTCTTTCTACTACTACTACACTGACCAGGCCACTGCTGCCCGTGTTCCCCTGGAACCAATTTAAAATTGCCTACAGCCAGCCCAATTTTTTTATTTTAGGCCTTCGATGCCTGTCTGCGGTCTGTTCTTTCTACTACTACTACACTGACCAGGCCACTGCTGCCCATGTACCCCTGTAACCAATTTAAAATTGCCTACAGCCAGCCCAATTTTTTTATTTTAGGCCTTCGATGCCTGTCTGCGGTCCGTTCTTTCTACTACTACTACACTGACCAGGCCACTGCTGCCCGTGTTCCCCTGAAACCAATTTAAAATTGCCTACAGCCATCTGTTATTATGTTAGGCCTTCGATGCCTGTCTGCGGTCACTCCTTCCACTAGGCCTCCACTGACCACACCACTGCTGCCCGTGTACCCCTGGAACCAATTTAAAATTGCCTACAGCCAGCCCAATTTTATTATGTTAGGCCTTCGAAGCCTGTCTGCGGTCCGTTCTTTCTACTACTACTACACTGACCAGGCCACTGCTGCCCGTGTTCCCCTGGAACCAATTTAAAATTGCCTATAGCCATGTGTTATTATGTTAGGCCTTCGATGCCTGTCTGCGGTCACTCCTTCCAGTAGGCCTCCACTGACCACACCACTGCTGCCCGTGTACCCCTGGAACCAATTTAAAATTGCCTACAGCCAGCCCAATTTTTTTATGCTAGGCCTTCGAAGCCTGTCTGCGGTCCGTTCTTTCTACTACTACTACACTGACCAGGTCACTGCTGCCCGTGTTCCCCTGGAACCAATTTAAAATTGCCTACAGCCATGTGTTATTATGTTAGGCCTTCGATGCCTGTCTGCGGTCACTCCTTCCACTAGGCCTCCACTGACCACACCACTGCTGCCCGTGTACCCCTGGAACCAATTTAAAATTGCCTACAGCCAGCCCAATTTTTTTATTTTAGGCCTTCGATGCCTGTCTGCGGTCCGTTCTTTCTACTACTACTACACTGACCAGGCCACTGCTGCCCGTGTTCCCCTGGACCCAATTTAAAATTGCCTACAGCCATCTGGTATTATGTTAGGCCTTCGATGCCTGTCTGCGGTCACTCCTTCCACTAGGCCTCCACTGACCACACCACTGCTGCCCGTGTACCCCTGGAACCAATTTAAAATTGCCTACAGCCAGCCCAATTTTATTATGTTAGGCCTTCGAAGCCTGTCTGTGGTCCGTTCTTTCTACTACTACTACACTGACCAGGCCACTGCTGCCCGTGTTCCCCTGGAACCAATTTAAAATTGCCTACAGCCATCTGTTATTATGTTAGGCCTTCGATGCCTGTTTGCGGTCACTCCTTCCACTAGGCCTCCACTGACCACACCACTGCTGCCCGTGTACCCATGGAACCAATTTAAAATTGCCTACAGCCATCTGGTATTATGTTAGGCCTTCGATGCCTGTCTGCGGTCACTCCTTCCACTAGGCCTCCACTGACCACACCACTGCTGCCCGTGTACCCCTGGAACCAATTTAAAATTGCCTACAGCCATCTGTTATTATGTTAGGCCTTCGAAGCGTGTCTGCGGTCCTTCCTTCCAATAGTTCTCCACTGACCAGACCAATGCTGGCCGTGTACCCCTGGAACCCAGCTGAAAGTGCATGTAGCCTCCTTTTTTTCTTTGTTTTATATTTAGAAAGCCCAGATGAACTACGCTGTGCAACGGTTCAAGCTACCCAGTCGACATTTCTTTTGCGAGAAAAGCCATCCCAGCCCTCCACCGGCATGAAAAAGTCTGCATTGTCATAGCACTCAGGCAATCAAACAGTAGAAAGGTGCACCTGACAAGAGACGCATGGACCAGTAGGCATGTCCACAAAAAGTTACGTGTCCATTACGGTGCACTGGGTTAATGTGTTGGATGCATGGTCCACAGGGGACAGCCTACAAAGTCTGTCTGCAGTCCCTAATTCCAATTTTCCTCTGCTGACCACACCACTGCTGCCCGTGTACCTCTGGAACCAATTTTACAGTGTCTACAGCCTAATTTTGTTATGTTAGGCCTACTACGCCTGTCTGCGGTCCCTCCTTCCAATACTCGTCCACTGACCACACCACTGCTGCCCGTGGACCCCTGGAACCTATTTTTAATTGCATAGAGCATCCTTTTTTTAACAGTAGGCGTACAAAGTCTGTCTGCGGTCCACTATTGAAATTGTCCTCCACTGCCCAGAGCACTGCTGCTTGTGTACCCCTGTAACTTTTTTAAGCTGCAGTGAGCCACATTTTTGGGTTAAGTCCTACTACCTGTGTCTGTCTGCGCCACTCAATTCAGCTGTGTTCCTTTGAAAAAAGCTGAGCGTCAATAGTCTTGTTTTCAGCCTCTAGGAATTTTAAAACTGCATTGGGGGTACAACTTTGGTAGGGCCTACTAACGGTGTCTGCCTCCCCAAGGTGTGCCCCAGGTTTCCCCGCCATTGCTTCGATCTTAATGCTCTCGTTTAGTAGTTGTTGGAAACTACACTGCATTAGGCCTACAAATTGGGTATGGGGTGTAGAGAGATGGTGTGTTCCACTCCAAGGTGTTCCCCAGGTTTCCTCTCCATTGCTTCGATCTTCATGCTCTCGTTTAGTAGTTGTTGGAAACTACACTGCATTAGGCCTACAAATTGGGTATGGGGTGTAGAGAGATGGTGTGTTCCACTCCAAGGTGTTCTCCAGGTTGCCTTTCCTGAGCTTCGATCTTCCGGCTCTCGTTTAGTAGTTGTTGGAAACTACGCTGCATTAGGCCTACAAATTGGGTATGGGGTGTAGAGAGATGGTGTGTTCCACTCCAAGGTGTTCCCCAGGTTTCCTCGCCAATGCTTCGATCTTCATGCTCTCGTTTAGTAGTTGTTGGAAACTACACTGCATTAGGCCTACAAATTGGGTATGGGGTGTAGAGAGATGGTGTGTTCCACTCCAAGGTGTTCCCCAGATTTCCTCGCCAATGCTTCGATCTTCCGGCTCTCGTTTAGTAGTTGTTGGAAACTACGCTGCATTAGGCCTACAAATTGGGTATGGGGTGTAGAGAGATGGTGTGTTACACTCCAAGGTGTTCTCCAGGTTGCCTTTCCTGAACTTCTATCTTCAGGCTCTAACTAAATTGTGGTTAAATGGAACAACTGCATTTGGCGTACTAGTTGGTTTGGGGCCTACTATCGGTGTCTGCCACTCCTTGCTGTTCTCCTGGTTTCCTGTCCTGAAATTCCATTTTCAGGCTCTCGTTAAGTAGTTGTTAATGTTAGACTGCATTTGGCCTACTAGTTGGGTTGAGGCCTACTATCGGTGTCTGCCACTCCTTGCTGTTTTCCTCCACTGAACAAAGCTGTGCCGCCTGTTTACTACGGTTGCCAATTTTGAACTGCATTTCGACTACTTACTGATTTGGGCCTACTCTCTGTGTCAGCCTCTCATTCCAGTTGTCCTCCACTGCAATGCCCCCTGGTTAGTCCTGTGTTACCAATTTTGAACTGCATTTAGCCAACTTTATTCTTTGGGCCTATATCTGTGTTTCCTCCTCATCCTGCCCATTGCCCAGCCAGTGATAGATGAGTCTGCTGGTACATTGACCCATAACGCAAAATTCCCCGTGCACGCTACACAGGAAGATTGTGACCCTGCTGAAAGTCAGGTTCCTCTTCCCGCATACCATACCACCTTACACGGGGACAAAGAGGAAGGTGCAGATGAAAGTGCAGGTTCCTTCATCAGGTGGGGGGAGGAATACTAGTTGGCGACGTCACTGGCACAGGGCCTCTCATAGTACGCAAAAGTGTTGCTGCCGGTGGGAGGCGCCCCCGCCGTGCAAACACACCGCTGTACTTTGAGGGGCCCTGTGCCAGTGCCAATGCCAACGAGTGGGCCCCCCCTGCTTGCTCAGGATCACAGCACTTGCAAAGTTGAAATACTTACCTCTCCCTGCTCCACTGTCATGACGTGGTCCAGATTTACTGGGCCCACTAATTACTTGAACCAGCCCTACCCCCCACAACTTTAGCCAAATGACCCCCAATTTCAAATGCCTTACTATTATTATAAGCTAAATTACGATTGACAAGCTTCTGTAACAAGAATGGATGCTTTTGCCATTAAAATGGGCAGTGTAGGTGTTTTCCTGGCCTCCACTCACTGCCGACTATGCTCCCCCATTGACTTGCATTGGGTTTCGTGTTTCGGGCGATACCCGACTTTTCGCCATAATCGGCCGATTCCACTCGACTCGACTTCTAAGATAGTCGGGTTTCGCGAAACACGACTCGACTCTAAAAAGGTCAAGGTCGCTCAACCCTATACTACATGGATGACAATGGCGGTGCATTATACTCTATGGAGCACTATGAGGAATGCATTATACTATTTGGAGGACTGAGAAATGTATTATAATATATGGAGGAATTGCAGTGTATTTTAATTTATGGAGGACTATGAGGAGTGTATTATACTATATGGAGGACTATGGGGAGTGTATTATACTATATGTAGGAGTGAGGAGTGTTTTATACTATATGGAGGTCTGAGGAGTGTATAATACTATATGGAGGACTGAGCAGTGTATTATGCTATATGGAGGTCTGAGGAGTGTATTATACTATATGGAGGACTATGAGAAGTGTATTATACTATATGGAGATCTGAGGAGTGTATTATACTATATGGAGGACTGAGGAGTGTATTATACTATATGGAGGACTGAGGAGTGTATTATACTATATGGAGGACTGAGGAGTGTATTATACTATATGGAGGACTGAGGAGTGTATTATACTATATGGAGGACTGAGGAGTGTATTATACTATATGGAGCACATTATAATATATGGAGGACTATGGGGTGTATTATACTAAACAAGCAAAATGCTGCCTATTCATCGAGTGATTGGATTGTTTATGTGGGAACAGAAATCCTTGTTCTCAGCAGCACATCGCCGGTGTAAACTGTAGTTGTGCAGCTGATAACATGATACTGTATGGGCACAGATTGATCTAATTGTGATTGTTCTGTTCCCTTCATTCTTTCTCAGTTGGTGTAAAGAGGCCGGGAAACAAGCGAACGACTTCAGTATTGTCGATTACACTCGTTTAGCGGCCTGAGATCAGTGCATATAAATACTGTACAGCAGAAATGCTTCGCAGGGAGACCAGGCAAGGATGATGACAGTTGTAGTTAGCACCCGGCGCCTGGGAATAGCGCCAACTCTACTACTTTTCCCAGCCGGCAGAGCATTTAATTCTGGTATGTGTAATGATTTTTAGGGTTGATGTCAGCTGCGTAATGTCAGCTGCTATCAATCCCCGGTGTAAGTGCAGCACCCCAGAGTCCTGGTCATTGCAGTAATGTCGTTCTTCCACCAGGGGGAGCGATGTTATGTCTGATGGCACCAAAGCAGTTCACCCTGCCAGGTATCACAGCCACACACACACTTCACACGCCGGCCACCAGGGGGAGCAAAAGGTCTATTAGGCCACTCCTCACATTTGGGTAAAACTGGGGGTTGGTTAGGAAGTCAGAGGAGTTGGAGCCAGGAGGAGGAGAGGGACAGAAGCACACTGGGCTCGGCCCAGGGAATTCCTGTCAGGCAGACAGAGGAACAAGAAAGAACATCAGCGGCTCAGAAGGACACGGAGCTGCGCCTGCAACCCATGCGGCAGCCTCCTAAGAACGGACAGGAAAGGAAGTGTGCCGTAGTGAGTGAGCACAGAAGTCATAGCAACAGGAGTGAAACAACAGTGGGAGACCAGCTAGAAGCAGGCTGCCTCCATCTGAAACGCAGATCCGGTGGCCGGAACACCGAGGGAGTAATAGACTCTACGCTTTACTTCAGAGACTGGCAGGGCAGTCGATTCCAAGTTGGCAGTCCGACCTAAACACCTAAGCAGACAAAGTGGCAACGTGGAGGAGGGGCCTCTCTAGGGTCCCTATAAAATAGCCTCAGGCCACCACCGTCATATGGGTTATGTCCTATCCATCTGGGGGACAGAGAGAGAGAAGTAACAAGAGTGAGGACCTTATGCTAGCTAATGGAAGTAGGGACCTACTACGTTACTGTGCGCAAGAGGAAGGCTACTGATTTCCACCTGGATAAGGGGACTCTGGAATTGCCATCAGACCGGCCGGACTCTGCCTGCCCTGTCATCCGGCGCCCTGGACTGTGGATGCTGAAGCCTTCAGTAAAGGTAAAGAGACTGCACCCAGTGTGTCCTCGTTATTCACCGCGCCTTGCACCATCCACCATCTACACTACTGGGAAGCCCTGGGGACATACTTCACCTAAGGGAAGGTATACCATCTAGCTGCCATTCCATCACCCCAGCGGACCCCTAAGCAGCGTCGGTCACCCTGACCGAATACCACAGGTGGCGTCACAAACACTACCGTTATCTACAAACTCTGCCTTTTATTGGGCGCCCCTCATAGGGCCACGGTCCGGGTCGGGCCACCGTGACATCCCCGCTGAGGGAACTGAAGGACCCGGTACCGAGTATCCCATTGCCGTTACGTGGGGGCGATTCATAAGTAATAGAGAGGTGTCTATCAGACAACCCCACTTCTAGCCCAGACCTGGCGAGACCCAGCAACTCTGAAGAGCAGTGACGGTAGTAACAATACCGCTCTTCACAGTCGCCGAGCTCAGCGCAAGACCCGGAATATCTGAAGAGCGGTGACATTACTGATGTCACCGCTCTTCAGAGTCACCAAAAGTGGCTGTAGGCAAAGTTTATGGAGCATCAGAATGAGGATCCATAGCCTTTGGTCATCTCAATCCCTTCATTATCTACGAGATCCAGTTATGTAGGTAAAGTAGCGACTAAAAGCAATAAATAGGACCGAGCTGTAATGCTGGATACAGCTGTAATTATATGCTATAGTCGTGTTACACTCCCCTCACTTCTTGTAACCTACAAGTGTACAAAGATATTATACAGTCACCATGTGACAAGTGGGCCTGTGTAACTTCAAATGCCAGGGCTGAATGTTAGTCCCAGTCCGGACCTGTCTGCAGGACACCGTGGGGCCAAATAGCAAACCTGAGACCAGACAGAGGCTGAGAAACGGTTACCCCTGACATGATCAGTCCGGGAAAAGGGAAGACAGGACTCAAAACCCGGTCTGGATCATGGTAAGGAAACACGGCACTCAGTAGATATGAGGGTTGGCGGTGCTCAAGTAGGGTGTCCACCCCGTAAATTAAAGATGAATGAAACTTGGCACTCAATTTTTGAGAAGAAAAGCTTCTTAGTTTATTGATGCATCCAGACCAACAAAACCGCTAAACGTTTTCGGTCCACACCGGACCTTCGTCAGAGCGTTTCTTAGACATTGACTGGATGAGGAAGCTAATAAGCCTGAATGAGCGTCAGCCAGAGCACGGGATATAGGAGCTGCAGTCTGCTGCAGGATCACAAAGGAAGGTGAAGCGCCAGAGGAGAGGCACAAAGCCTGGAGGGAGTGACGGCGCTGGATCCTGAGCGCTAGTAGTGCAGAGCAGAGGAGAGCGACGCTACGATCCGGTCTGGATCATGACACAGAGCATGTGGCCAACTCCGCCTTTAAAAAAAACCAGTATTTTGGCGAAATGCATGTCAGGGACACATGTCCCACTTGTGTATCAGATGTTAATGAGGGTTAGATACTATTAAATTATACAGGCCGGGTTAATTAGCTCAGGATAGCTACATGTGCTCCAGTACTGGCACAGCCTGACACACTGCAGAGTGTCTATTTGAGGACGTCCGTACACTGGGGTGGTCTCGCCTGTGGAGATACCACACCTTACAGCTCACATAACTTTTCACATAGTGTCTCACGCTAGTTACATACAGGATTGATGCAGCTTTTAACACCATGTCGTTATCTGTATAAATTGGGGTGGCACTACAGTAGAGTTTGTTATTTCTGTAGACTTATGTATTTGAATTCAAGTCAAAATAATTAAGAAATGGCTCGTTTCGTAACTGAACCTTGAAAATATGTGAAACACAGTAATAATATCCTCTGTATCTATTCACAGGAGCCATGGAGCTGTCCACCATCCTCGCTCTTTCTCTTGTCCTTCTCCTCACCGTCTTCATTTTCTTCCCCTGGTCCAAACAGCAAAGATACCGGTCACTGCCTCCTGGACCTTCCCCAATTCCCCTACTGGGTACCCCCAAATACATATATTTAAAAGCAGCCACCAAGAATTTCCCAGAGGTGAGTGTTCACAAAGAGACTGCAGTGCGTGCTTCGTAATGCAGATATCGAGTGTCCTTTTTTCTGTTCATCATGGTGGTAGAGATTGGTCCATATGCAGGAATCATCATTTTCATGCTGCTCGGTGTGAGCTGTAGACAACCTGAGTTCCGCTCCAGATCTCCTGTCTGCATCGGCTTGGATCTGTGTTATATGCAGATTATGTCCTGTATATATAAAGGGACACAAACAAGTGAGAGATCATAAAATGGAAAACTGCTAAATAAGTTTCCTGCAAGCAATGACAAGGGACTCTGGGCTCTATTCTTCTTCTTCCGTGGAAATTACATATGAGCAAATCAATTGCTGTGCAGCTATCCCATCACAAGGTATGATCACTGTCAGGAAATAGGATGATGTTCTGATTACGTCAATTACACATGCAGAGCTCTCAGCTGCAGTTTCCTCTGCCTGCCAGCTGAAGGCTGGAATTCTAAGCCACTCTCCCTCCCCTCCCCCCTGCTATATGGCTGCCATGTGAGCTCAGTATGCCAGCAACACTCACGGAATCACTGAAACATTTTTATGACTGCGAAAGACAGTCTCTCCCAAAACCCCTCATTCCCCCCTCCCACCTGATACTAGCTAAAACTGGTACAGCCATTTCCAAACTGCAAGGGACTTTATTGTTCTTTTAAAGTTATGTATACTGGCACTGATCAGGGCTAGAGATATAAGGATTATATATTCTGGATGTCCAATGAGAGATCTATAGCTCACTGAAATCGCTAGGAGCTAAACCCAACAAGTTGCAAGGTGTGAATTTCTCCATAAGCGGGTCATGTATCTACGCTGTGTTTAAACTTAAAAGAAACCCCTGATGTGGTGAACATCCTGATCATTGTGTCGTTCTTATCCGAGGTTCATCCAGCGAGTAATGTATAGAAATAGTTTGTCATAACTGTTAGAAAGGGGAGGATTAAGCCTGTGACTGAGGTCACCACAATGGGAATGCCTTGGTTTTGGGTTGGGAAATAAGTGAGTGAGATATCAGTCTTCAAGGGTCTTTTGGTCCTGGGTCTAGCTGCGAGACGGGTGGGATGTGCATCTTGATGTGTGCCCCTCCCCCACAGCACACGGTCAACCATTAGATGAAATGATATGATCGAAATGTAAGTTTTTTCAACTTTAATCTCATTTTATTTGTAATTGTAATGTAAATACGATACTTGTCTACTTTTATGATAGCTTTTTATACTTCTGTAAACACTGCCTACCTATTGGAGTAAAATATATAAAATTACTAGCTTTGTCTCTCCTTGCTCTATAACTTACTGTCACGTCCTCTGAGATGAATTACGCTACTAATTTGATTCGGACCCGTTATTAATTAAGAAATCAGAGCTGGTGGCAGCGGAATTTGTCCTATGTGTTTGGGAGGTTTTGCAGCAACGGCGGTGTTGATAATTATTGTTCCCGCCTGAGTGGGAATAGTTATATCGCCCTCGCTTCAGTGTGCCCTTTAGTCAGTACAAAGTAAGGCAGTCTTTCTGGCAACTAATTATCCTAGGTGCAGTAGGCTGTTTTATCTGAGTGTAAGGGGGCGCCAGAGAGCTGCAAGTTCCAAACCGTAACTGGGAAGTGGGATATAGATAAATCCCCTTCAGAAAAGAACCAGGGGCAACCAAACAACCCCGGTATATGACAAATTGGTGTGAGCGGCAGGGATGATATAGGTATCCTCCCCGTGAACCGTGACAACCAAAGTCAATGAGGATGGACTATCATAGCCTGCATAAAAGCCGAGGCAGGGAGTGCAGCAACCATTTTGGATTTAATCTGAAACTTAAGAAAGCGTCGCAGCTTAGCGACAGAAATAAGGAGAGAAAGCACAAAACACTGAAGAAATTGTAAGACTGAATTCACACATTATGGAGGCATTGTGTTTTAGAAATGAATATTAATATGTGAGCGCAGCCTAAAGATCGAGATTATGACAGAACTGCAGTGAAGAACATTAGTGTGTGCGGAACAGAGAAGAATGACCAACGTTTTTATAGGGCAAACGGGGCTTCAAAGTACTTTTTATTTGTCATGAAATTAGTGTTCTGGAAAACATTGTCAAGTCTGGCAAACCGAAATTTTCAATAATTCCGCTATTTCTAATGGAAATGTATAATCGCATGAAACCATGAAAAAGCTGTCTGGCTTTGGTATCCATGGATGGCTTTTCATTCACTATAGTGTTACCTGCTCTTTGGATGTAGTGTTAGTCCTCTATCTGTGATACTCATGTGCTCCAATAAAAAGCGGCAGAATGGCTGATTATTAGTGATGAGCGAGCATGCACGGTAATGCTCGTTACGCGCCTGAGTATCACTATACTCGCAGTACTCGGTGAGCACCGGGCATTTCCGGGATTGCTCGGCAGGAGCTCGAGTTCCCTCCCTGCATGTTTGGCGTTCTTAAGAGCGCCAATCAACATGCAGGGATTGTCAGCCACACACTGTAATGCCGCAGCCATCTTTGTTGTGGTATTACAGTGATTGGCTGGCCACACAGTGTCATCAGGTCTATAAGAGACCTGGCGCCGTCCTGCTCGCCACATTCTGCTCTGGAATCAGCGAGAGTAGGGAGAGCTGCTGCCGGGAATCGTGTCAGAATTGTGGTTTTAGAGTTAGTGTAGGTTTGCAACTATTAGGCTGTGTGCACACGATGCAGATTTGGTGCAGAAAAATCTGCTGCAGTTCTGCACTAAATCTGCATCTCCTGGCAGAATCTGTAGGTGCGTTTTTTGTGCGTTTTTTGTGCATTTTTGATGCGTTTTTATGCGTTTTCTATGCTTTTTTTACAGTGCAGTTTTGGTGCAGATTTGAAGTGCGTTTTTTGTGCGTTTTTTATGCGTTTTTTCATGCAGTTTTGTAAGCGTTTTTTAAAGCTAAATTAAGCCCTAACCCTAGCCCTAACCCTAGACCTAACCCTAGCCCTAACCCTAGCCATAACCCTAGCCCTAACCCTAGACCTAAGCCTAACCCTAGCCCTAACCCTAGCCATAACCCTAGCCCTAGCCCTAACCCTAGACCTAACCCTAGACCTAACCCTAGCCCTAACCCTAGCCATAACCCTAACCCTAGCCCTAACCCTAGCCCTAACCCTAGCCCTAACCCTAGCCATAACCCTAGCCCTAGCCCTAACCCTAGACCTAACCCTAGCCCTAACCCTAGCCATAACCCTAACCCTAGACCTAACCCTAACCCTAGATCTAACCCTAACCCTAGCCATAACCCTAACCCTAGCCCTAACCCTAACCCTAACCCTAGCCCTAACCCTAACCCTATTCTAACCTTAGTGGAAAAAAAAAATTCTTTATTTTTTTATTGTTCCTACCTACCTATGGGGGTGACAAAGGGGGGGGGGGGGTCATTTACTATTTTTTTTACTTTGATCACTGAGATAGGTTATATCTCAGTGATCAAAATGCACTTTGGAACGAATCTGCCGGCCGGCAGATTCGGCGGGCGCACTGCGTATGCGCCCGCCATTTTGGAAGATGGCGGCACCCAGGGAGAAGACGGACGGACCCCGGGAGGAACGGTAAGTATGATGAGGTGGGGGGGCACGGGGGGGGGGATCGGAGCGCGGGGGGTGGATCGGAGCGCGGGGGGGTGGATCGGGCACGGGGGGGTGGATCAGGCACCGGGGGGGTGGATCGGAGCACAGGGGGGGTGGATCAGAGCACGTGGGGGGTGATTGGAGCACGGGGGTGAGCGGAGCACAGGACGGGGGGAGCCGGAGCAGTGTACCGGACAGATCGGTGGCTTGGGGGGGATCGGTGGGGTGGGGGCACATGTTATATGTTGTATGTAATGTATGTTTTATGTGTGTTTGTGTTTTTAACCCATTGTAGTCAGTCGCCTGATGATGGGACAACTCTCCCATCATCACATTTCGATGGGAGAAGTAGTCCCACCCGACGAATGACTACAATGAGTCACTACTGACAGAGAGACAGACACACAGACCGACACACACACACACACACACTACATACCATTTCCACCATACGCTTCACATCGACCATACACTAACTTCACTACACTCCGCCCACACACTTCCTCCACATCACTGACGTCACTTCCGTCTGCTGCGGTTTTGACACCCTAATCCGCATAAAATCTGCAGATGGTTTTTACATCTGCAGTTTTTATGCGGATTTGACCCACAAAATGGGAGCCTATGGGTGCAGAAACGCTGCAGAACTGCACAAAAGAAGTGACGTGCACTTCTTTGAAATCTGCAGCATTTCTGCACGGATTTTTCTGCACCATGTGCACAGCTTTTTTTTTTTTCTATTGATTTTCATTGAATTGTAACTCACAGTGCAGTTCTGCAGCGTTTCTGCTGCAGAAAAAAACGCTGCAGAACTGCACTAAATCTGCATCGTGTGCACATACCCTTACACCCGCAACTCCTGAGAAACCAACAGTCCTTTTTAGGGCTAATTCGTGGGTCTCGATATTGCAGCGCTAGATAGGCAGGGCACAGCATATCCACATCAGTGCAAGGCCTGCAGGTACTGTATGTGCGTCCATTGCTCCCACTGCATCCCTCCCAAAGCTCCATAACTGTCTGCTGCTTATTTACTATAAAACTAGTTGCAGATTTCTTTTTTTTTCTTTTTTCAAAAAATTCCCCCCCCCCCAAAAAAAAAAAAAAGGTACAGTCTGCTATGTCAGACTGAGTCCTGGTGCATTTGTTTAATAATCCTAGTTTGTCAGGCATACGCAGCGTAGTTGTGTGTGCTAGCCTTGTTCTACTAATTTTTTTTTTCTTTATAAGTTCACTCAAAAGCCAAAAAACAAAATAATAATACAGTCTGTTATGACAGGCTGAGTCCTGGCGTTTTTTAATACTGAAAAATCGTATTTCCGCAGTAGCAAAGTTCTGTGTGCTAGCCTTGTGCCAATCTTTTTTTTTTTTGTTTTAAATTCACTAAAAAAACAAAAAAGGCCTCATATATCTGCGTGCTCCAAGTTTGGGCATTTTAGGTCGGTTTTCCACTGTTTTGGTGTCTATTACTCTACTTATATACAGCACAATTTTGCATTAAAAAAAATACAGGCCACATATTTGGCAGTGTGATATCTCGGTGACAGGCCTCATATATCTGCGTGCTCCAAGTTTGGGCATTGTAGGCCGGTTTCCCACTTTTTTATTGTCTCTTACTCTACTTATACACTGCACTATTTTGTATAAAAAAACTACAGGCCACATATTTGTCAGTGTGTTATTGCTGTCAAATGTCTGATGTATTTGTGGCCTCCAAATTGTGGAAATTCAGGCCTACGTTCAGCTGTATTTGCTGTCTGTTACCCTAGTTCGGTACAATATTTCAGTTTAAAAAAATTAAAAAATGCAGGCCACATATCGAATAGTGTGGTATCTCGTTAAAAATACTTCTCTTTCAAGTTGTTATGGCTGCTTCATGACTGTGTTAAATGCTCCAACTACTACCACCATCATCATCTTCTGCCTAGAGGCAGTCACTGCGCACATAGAAAGTCTGAGGAGCAGAGTGTGAACGCTTGGGCGGTGTTGTGCTCTGACTCTGTTTTACGAAGGTGTTTGCTCCCGCCAATAAAAGCGGTACTGCCAGAAAGCGAGGAGCCATGTTCACAGTGACCGCCAGAGAGCGAGGCACCGTGCGCTCCACGACCGTGAGTGCAGCGCATGTTTGCAGTAGAGAGACAGTTCATGCTCTGTGTTCAGCTTTGCAAAACAAAGGGCACAGAGGAATGACAGAGGACGTTGGTACAATGAGCAAGGTACTCCCTCAGCATTTTCCCAAACAATGCACTCCTTGTGAGAGTCCCCCAGGCCCCAGGGCGATAGGAGGGTCTGAGAAAACTCTCCCTGAACGTTGTCAGTGTTCCACTGCCTCTGCTGGATTGGAGTTGTGTCTCTCTCACCTGTACTCCTTGCTTGGCCAACAAACTGTGACCTCTTCTGCCAGCGTTTTCAGATGGGATTTTTTTAATAATTCAGCAAGAAGGGCCCTGTGGTCCTCCAACATTGTACTACACCTGTCTGCCTCTGGAATAAGAGAAATAAACTTCTCTTGGTAGCCTGGGTCTAGAATTGTCAACAATCAGTATTGCCTGACACCTAAAATTTTGAGAACGCGAAGGTGACTGGAAAGGCAGCGTAACATAAACTCAGCCATGCATCCAAGACTGCAAACAGTCGATACTTCCGTGTCCTCACCAAGAGGACAGCTGACCATGCTCTCCTCCTCCTCTTTGTCCTCAGGCCTCCATGACTTTTGCCAAACCTCAGTATTATATTTGTAAATACATCATTGTTATTGCATTCCCCTGTAGTTTTTATCTCCCCCACCTCATGGTAGATTGTAAGCTGTCACAAGCAGGGCAGTTTTATTTCTGTTTACGGTAATTATTGTTATCGTTGTTACTTAGGACTGTTGTGTTTGAAACTGTAACTATGTTGATGCTAAATAAATAACTATAAATATTAATATTAGAACACAGAGAAGTTCTTAATTATGGCATCCCGAGAGTCCGGAATCTTGAAAGGGAAAATTGAATAGCTCTTCAGTGTCCAAGTGTGGGAACAGTTGTCTCAGGGCACTCGGCATGGTTGGAGGAAGGAGGATCAGGGTGAGTATTATGCGGTGCACACTCATGACTACTCAGACCTGACCATGTGGAAGACGTGGTGGTGGTGGCTAAGTGACTGGAAGCATTATCCGCTATCCAACCAACAACAGTTTCACACTGCTCTGGCTTCAATAGTGGTGTGCTGCGGTCTCTTAGAAACTGGGTCAGGAAGGTCGAGTGAGAAGATGTGGGTATTTGTTGTGGCCCACTTTCAGCTTGGCCACGGCCTCGGCCTCTGCAAGCACCATCAGCATCACGTCCACTTCCCTATCCCTTGCCCATTTTAAATGGACTACTGAAATATTTTAAAAGTTCAATACAAATGGATTAATTTTGAGAAACCTTATATGTGATCGGTATGCCTGAAAAGCAAGCATTTGGAGATCACAGATACACGGGGCATCTAACAGAGATAACAGACTGTTTCAATGTGTGGCCTTTAAAAAAAAAAAAATAGACCACAAAATCCTGTAAAGACCAAGGCTAGCAGACCAAAAAATGTAATGCATGCCTGCAAAGTGAGGATTTGGACACGTCAGACACACTAGGCATCTGACGGAGATAACAGACTGTTTCTTTCTTTCAATGTTCTTTTTATTGAAAACATGTTTATACAATCATTATCAGTGAGTTAACGATAACATAAATCAATTTTAGAATATAGAGTATAATACCAGAATATGTTGCCTTTTTAAAAAAAATATTAGACCACAAAATATTGTATAGACCAAGGCTAGCAGACAAAAAAATGCAATGTATGTCTGCAAAGCGATGATTTTCACACCACAGATACACCGTGTGTCTGATGGAGATAACAGACTGTTTCAATATGTGGCCTGTTTTTTGGTTTTAAAATTTTTTTGAACCACAAAATACTGTATAGTCCAATGCTAGCAGACCAAAAAATGCAATGTATGCCTGCAAAGCGAGGATTTGGACACCACAGATACACCAGGCGTTTGACGGAGATAACAGACTGTCTCAATATGTGGCCTGTTTTTTGGTTTAAAATTTTTTTTAGACACAATATACTGTATAAACCAAGGCTAGCAGACAAAAATGCAATGTATGCCTGCAAAGCGAGGATTTTGACACCACAGATACACTGGGCATCAGACGGAGATAACAGACTGATCAAAATTTGGCCTTTATTTTTTTTTTGGCCCACCAAAATTGCGTCAGTAAATAGGCTATGACACTAAAAAAAATTGGAGTGCTTAAATTGTAAAATATTTAGCACAATGATATATGATGTGTGTGGCATACAAATCACAGGGATAAATATAAGAACTGTACCTAGATATTTTTTGGGCCAGCAACAGATTTTTTGGGCAGCAATATGGTGTCCAATAATGGTGCAAGACAGTCCAAAAAATAATATAGTACCAAAAAAAGGCCAGATATTTCTGAGCACTCACATCTGATGCCTGGGAAAAAACAAAAATTTTTAAATTGTTAGATTTTCACGCTCTTGTATTGCAATGACCTGGCTGTAGTCTGCAGTGTGACCAAGCAAATAAATATAGAAAAAGGGGGGCTATGGATTGCTTTCTAATAAAATTAGCAGGTATAAGGTGCAAAAAAAATTGCCATGGATACCTGCAGCTAGGTATATATACAATATGCAGCAGCAAACAGTAATGGAGCCTTTATATGTATGTAGTGAGATCTATATACGCACATACAGAGCCTGCAGGCCTTGCACTGATGTGGATATGCGCACATACACTCCCCTGCCTGCTTAGCACTACAATCAATATACCCCGAATTAGCCCTAGAAGGACTGTTGGTTTATCAGGATTTGTGGATTGAACACTAGTAGACCCGCACTAACTAATAAAGCATGATCCTGACCCTACAGTCCGGAGCAGAATGCAGAGAGCAGGGCGGCGTCCGGTCTTTTATAGACCTGATGACGCTGTGCGGCCAGCCAATCACTATAGTACCACAACAAAGATGGCGGCGGTATTACAGTGCATGGCAGCCAATCCCTGCTCTAAAAAGCACCAAAATGAAAAGGAGGAGACCCGAGACCCTGCCAAATAATCCCGGAAATACTCCGTGAAACCCTGTCATGGCCGCCCAATCTCCAGAACTGAACCCCATTGAAAACCTCTAGAATGTAATCAAGAGGATGATGGACGGTCACAAGCCATAAAGCAAAGAAGAACTGGTTAAAGTTTTGCACCAGAAGCCGTGTGAGAGACTGGTGGAAAGCTGCCAAGACGCAGGAAAGCTGGGATTAGAATCATGGTTATTCCACCAAATATTGATTTCTGAATTCTTCCTGAGGTAAAACATTAGTATTGTTGTTTCTAAATGATGATGAACTTGTTTTCTTTGCATTAGTTGAGATCTGAGAGCACTGGTTTTTTTTTTTGTTTGTTTGTTTTTTAATTTTGACCATTTCTCCTTTTCAGAAAAAAAATACAAAATTTATTGCTTGGAAATTCAGAGACATGTTGTCAGTAGTTTATAGAATAAATGAACAATTTACATTTTACTCAAAAATATAAAGAGAAAATCAGACAAACTGAACATTTTGCAATGGTCTCTTAATTTTTGCCACAGCTGTAGATAAATAGATATATCTAGAGATAGATAGATAGATAGATAGATAGATAGATAGATAGATAGATAGATAGATAGATAGATAGATAGATAGATAGAAAATACTAAGCCCGATGTTTAGTAATAAACATAATAAAATGTTACATAAAAAGTTAAATAAAGACACACACACACACAAAATCCGCGTTAGGCCGGGGTCTCACTTGCGAGAAACTCGCACGATTCTCACACCTCAGTACCTGACACTGCTCGGCGCTTGGATCGGAGCGTTTAGCTGCATAGAAATACATGCAGCCACACACTCTGCTCCCGAGTGTCGGCGGCAGTGCCAGGTATTGAGGTATTGACTCATGCGAGTTTCTCGCAAGTGTGACCCTGGCCTTAAGCACATTATCTGTTTAATTTAAAAAAAAAATGGCATGAGCTCCCACGCAATTTTCTGCACCAGAGAGGGAAAGCCAATGATTGGAGGTCGATGTTTATAGCCTGGGAAGGGGGTAATACCCATGGAGCCTCCCAGGCTGTTAATATAAGCACACAGCTCTATACTTAGCCCTTACTGGCTGTTAAAGAGTGGGCAACTTTACCATCTGAGAAAATAAAGAACCTCAACCACAAATACCACAAAAGACTTCAAGCCGTCAATGATGATAGAGGGGGCAATACACGGTATTAAGAAATGGGGTATGTAAACTTTTGATCATGGTAATTTGGATGTTTTGTGTTGTCATTATGATTTAAAAAGAGAAAACACAGTAATTTTACAATAAATGACTTCACCCAATCACTAACAATGAGTGGAGAAAAAGTTTTGGTGTTATCATTCATATTCTCTAAAAAAAGGTAAAGAAAGCAAAAATTCTACTGGGGTTTGTAAATGTTTCAGCACAACTGTATCTATCTACCTACAGTATGATCTATGTATTAACTATCTATTATCTATCTATATATCTAGTATCTATCTAGTATCTATTATTTATCTGTCTATCTATCTATCTATTATCTATCTATCTATCTATTATCTATCTATTATTTATCTAAATAGCAAGCTATCTCTCTATTATCTCACTGGGGAACACAATTTTTTAAGAGTTAGGTCAGACAACTGTTCTTAATTAATTTTTGGACGCTGAATCCAGAAATGATCTCAGTTTTTCTCTATCACGTCAAGTTTTTGAACTATAGGATTTTTGTCTTCTCAAAACTATGTAAACTACTGTACCTAAAAAGTATTTGTTTTTTTTAAATAGTACAAATATGAACAAAAAATGAAATATATAAGAAATAGGCATGACAAAGTTGTGACTACTAGAGTTGAGCGACCTTGACCTTTTTAGAGTCGAGTCGTGTTTCGCGAAACCCGACTATCTTAGAAGTCGAGTCGAGTGGAATCGGCCGATTATGGCGAAAAGTCGGGTATCGCCCGAAACACGAAACCCAATGCAAGTCAATGGGAGAGCATAGTCGGCAGTGAGTGGAGGCCAGGAAAACACCTACACTGCCCATTTTAATGGCAAAAACATCCATTCTTGTTACAGAAGCTTGTCAATCGTAATTTAGCTTATAATAATTGGAAGGCATTTGAAATTGGGGGTCATTTGGCTAAAGTTGTGGGGGGTAGGGCTGGTTCAAGTAATTAGTGGGCCCAGTAAATCTGGACCATGTCACGGCAGTGGAGCAGGGAGAGGTAAGTATTTCAACTTTGCAAGTGCTGTGAACCTGAGCAAGCAGGGGGGGCCCACTCGTTGGCATTGGCACTGGCACAGGGCCCCTCAAAGTACAGCGGTGTGTTTGCACGGCGGGGGCGCCTCCCACCGGCAGCAACACTTTTGCGTACTATGAGAGGCCCTGTGCCAGTGACGTCGCCAACTAGTATTCCTCCCCCCACCTGATGAAGGAACCTGCACTTTCATCTGCACCTTCCTCTTTGTCCCCGTGTAAGGTGGTATGGTATGCGGGAAGAGGAACCTGACTTTCAGCAGGGTCACAATCTTGCTGTGTAGCGTGCACGGGGAATTTTGCGTTATGGGTCATTGTACCAGCAGACTCATCTATCACTGGCTGGGCAACGGGCAGGATGAGGAGGAAACACAGATATAGGCCCAAAGAATAAAGTTGGCTAAATGAAGTTCAAAATTGGTAACACAGGACTAACCAGGGGGCATTGCAGTGGAGGACAACTGGAATGAGAGGCTGACACAGAGAGTAGGCCCAAATCAGTAAGTAGTCGAAATGCACTTCAAAATTGGCAACCGTAGTAAACAGGCGGCACAGCTTTGTTCAGTGGAGGAGAACAGCAAGGAGTGGCAGACACCGATAGTAGGCCCCAACCCAACTAGTAGGCCAAATGCAGTCTAACATTAACAACTACTTAACGAGCGCCTGAAAACGGAATTTCAGGACAGGAAACCAGGAGAACAGCAAGGAGTGGCAGACACCGATAGTAGGCCCCAAACCAACTAGTACGCCAAATGCAGTTGTTCCGTTTAACCACAATTTAATGAGAGCCTGAAGATAGAAGTTCAGGAAAGGCAACCTGGAGAACACCTTGGAGTGTAACACACCATCTCTCTACACCCCATACCCAATTTGTAGGCCTAATGCAGCGTAGTTTCCAACAACTACTAAACGAGAGCCGGAAGATCGAAGCTCAGGAAAGGCAACCTGGAGAACACCTTGGAGTGGAACACACCATCTCTCTACACCCCATACCCAATTTGTAGGCCTAATGCAGTGTAGTTTCCAACAACTACTAAACGAGAGCATGAAGATCGAAGCATTGGCGAGGAAACCTGGGGAACACCTTGGAGTGGAACACACCATCTCTCTACACCCCATACCCAATTTGTAGGCCTAATGCAGTGTAGTTTCCAACAACTACTAAACGAGAGCATGAAGATCGAAGCATTGGCGAGGAAACCTGGGGAACACCTTGGAGTGGAACACACCATCTCTCTACACCCCATACCCAATTTGTAGGCCTAATGCAGCGTAGTTTCCAACAACTACTAAACGAGAGCCGGAAGATCGAAGCTCAGGAAAGGCAACCTGGAGAACACCTTGGAGTGGAACACACCATCTCTCTACACCCCATACCCAATTTGTAGGCCTAATGCAGTGTAGTTTCCAACAACTACTAAACGAGAGCCGGAAGATCGAAGCTCAGGAAAGGCAACCTGGAGAACACCTTGGAGTGGAACACACCATCTCTCTACACCCCATACCCAATTTGTAGGCCTAATGCAGTGTAGTTTCCAACAACTACTAAACGAGAGGATTAAGATCGAAGCAATGGCGAGGAAACCTGGGGCACACCTTGGGGAGGCAGACACCGTTAGTAGGCCCTACCAAAGTTGTACCCCCAATGCAGTTTTAAAATTCCTAGAGGCTGAAAACAAGACTATTGACGCTCAGCTTTTTTCAAAGGAACACAGCTGAATTGAGTGGCGCAGACAGACACAGGTAGTAGGACTTAAACCAAAAATGTGGCTCACTGCAGCTTAAAAAAGTTACAGGGGTACACAAGCAGCAGTGCTCTGGGCAGTGGAGGACAATTTCAATAGTGGACCGCAGACAGACTTTGTACGCCTACTATTGAAAAAAGGATGCTCTATGCAATTAAAAATAGGTTCCAGGGGTCCACGGGCAGCTGTGTTGTGGTCAGTGGACGAGTATTGGAAGGAGGGACCGCAGACAGGCGTAGTAGGCCTAACATAACAAAATTAGGCTGTAGACACTGTAAAATTGGTTCCAGGGGTACACGGGCAGCAGTGGTGTGGTCAGCGGAGGAAAATTGGAATTAGGGACTGCAGACAGACTTTGTAGGCTGTCCCCTGTGGACCATGCATCCAACACATTAACCCAGTGCGCCGTAATGGACACGTAACTTTTTGTGGACATGCCTACTGGTCCATGCGTCTCTTGTCAGGTGCACCTTTCTACTGTTTGATTGCCTGAGTGCTATGACAATGCAGACTTTTTCATGCCGGTGGAGGGCTGGGATGGCTTTTCTCGCAAAAGAAATGTCGACTTTGTAGCTTGAACCGTTGCACAGCGTAGTTCATCTGGGCTTTCTAAATATAAAACAAAGAAAAAAAGGAGGCTACATGCACTTTCAGCTGGGTTCCAGGGGTACACGGCCAGCATTGGTCTGGTCAGTGGAGAACTATTGGAAGGAAGGACCGCAGACACGCTTCGAAGGCCTAACATAATAACAGATGGCTGTAGGCAATTTTAAATTGGTTCCAGGGGTACACGGGCAGCAGTGGTGTGGTCAGTGGAGGCCTAGTGGAAGGAGGGAGCGCAGACAGGCTTCGAAGGCCTAACATAAAAAAATAGGGCTGTTGGCAATTTAAAATTGGTTCCAGTGGTACAAGGGCAGCAGTACAATGGTCAGTGGAGGCCTAGTGGAAGGAGGGACCGCAGACAGGCTTCGAAGGCCTAACATAAAAAAATAGGGCTGTTGGCAATTTAAAATTGGTTCCAGGGGTACACGGGCAGCAGTACAATGGTCAGTGGAGGTCTAGTGGAAGGAGGGACCGCAGACAGGCTTCGAAGGCCTAACATAACAAAAATGTCAATACAATGGTATTGTCAGTGGCAGGCATTGAAGGATGTCAGCGCATAGACTAAACATTGGTGGAGCTGTGAGATAATTTTGCAAGTGGTAGAGCACTGTTTGAGCTGGGGGGGGGGAACTGTCTTGTGGCCGGCGGTACAGGCCCAGGGCCCCTCATATTACAACGGTGTGTCTGACGTTGGGTGCGCACCACCACCGCCAGAGACACTTTATTGTACTATGAGGGACCCAGTGGCAGTGCCATCGACCAAAAGCGGGCACACCCACCTCTTCAGAAAAAAAACAGCACTCTCACGGGTGCTGGCGCCAAGTGGCGATACCACGGCCCCGTGTGGGGAGTTTGGCCATTTAGGGAGGTGTAAACATGTCGTATGCTGGACAATCAGGTGCAGCAAATTACGATATTGGAAAAGTCATTCATAATAGTCCACAGGCAAGACCTTTTCATAGAAAAGCTAGGTGTCAGCCGGGCAAGGTGGGGCAAAAGATTTAGAAATCCAGTTGTGGTTCATTTTAATGAAGGTTAGATCATCTACATTTTGGGTAGCCAGACGAGTCCTTTTTTCTGTTTGTATTGAACCTGCAGCACTGAATACTCTTTCTGATAGGACACTAGCTGCCGGGCAAGCAAGCTCCTGCAATGCATATTCTGCCAATTCTGGCCAGGTGTCTAATTTGGATGCCCAGTAATCAAATGGGAATGACGGTTGAGGGAGAACGTCGATAAGGGATGAAAAATAGTTTGTAACCATACTGGACAAATGTTGTCTCCTGTCACTTTGAATTGATGCTGCAGTACCTGTCCTGTCTGCGGTCATAGCAAAATCACTCCACAACCTGGTCAGAAAACCCCTCTGTCCAACGCCACTTCTGATTTCTGCCCCTCTAACACCTCTGGTCTGCTGGCCCCTGCAGCTCGTGTGAGAACGATCACGGGCGCTGTGTGCAGGGAATGCCAGAAGCAAACGGTCAACAAGAGTTGATTGTTTGGTTGCTAATATTATTTCCAAGTTGTCATGTGGCATTATATTTTGCAATTTGCCTTTATAGCGAGGATCAAGGAGGCAGGCCAACCAGTAATCGTCATCGTTCATCATTTTAGTAATGCGTGTGTCCCTTTTGAGGATACGTAAGGCATAATCCGCCATGTGGGCCAAAGTTCCAGTTCTCAAATCTGCGGTTGTGCTTGGTTGAGGGGCAGTTTCAGGCAAATCCACGTCACTTGTGTCCCTCCAAAAACCAGAACCCGGCCTTGCCGCGCCAACAATTTCCAGTGGCCCCGGAAAAGCTTCCTCATTAAAAATATAATCATCCCCATCATCCTCCTCGTCCTCCTCCTCCTCTTCGCCCGCTACCTCGTCCTGTACACTGCCCTGGCCAGACAATAGTAAACAGAGAGCACAACAAATCTCAGCAAAATACGGTCATATATATAATGCAACATTCCAAATGATGATACCGATTATATGCTGAGCCCAAAATGAAGGGAAAACTATAACAAAGACTAGTCGCTATGAATCATAACCAAGCAAGATGGTCCACAAGGACCGAGAAAAAAACGACCAAACAGTCAATATAAATAAGCATAGAAAAACTTTATTAATATTGTGATGATAAAAACGGTCCCCAGGGGAGGTTATTCTGCTGTATATACCTTGAGGTAAGCGCCGCACCATGGTCTCTATATGTACAATGTCTTAGTTGCGGTGCTGATATTTGGCTGACAGAGCTCTGGTATATGCACTAGCTTTGGGAGCGTACCAATTTTTCATAGGGTCTCTGTATATCCTTAGCACTGTGGGGCATTATGAGCCGTATATGGCTGTGGCTATCTCCAGCTTTGCTGTAGTTATTGTTTTACTCCTAAATGCAGATATTTCCCTTCCCAGGTGCCGTGTGCCTGTGGTGGTTCACACATCGGTGTTGCGGATGTGTACACCATGTGGTACTCGCCTCTACCTGTTTTTTCGATTGTCCGATATTTTTATCATCACAATATTAATAAAGTTTTTCTATGCTTATTTATATTGACTGTTTGGTCGTTTTTTTCTCGGTCCTTGTGGACCATCTTGCTTGGCCTGGCCAGACAATGGCTGACTGTAATCAAGGCTTTCCTCTTACTCAGCTGCAGACGCCTGATCCTTTATGTGCGTCAAACTTTGCATCAGCAGACACATTAGGGGGATGTTCATGCTTATTATGGCGTTGTCTGCACTAACCAGCCGTGTGCATTCCTCAAAACACTGAAGGACTTGACACATGTCTTGAATCTTCGACCACTGCACACCTGACAACTCCATGTCTGCCATCCTAATGCCTGCCCGTGTATGTGTATCCTCCACAAAAACATAACAGCCCGCCTCTGTTCGCACAGTCTCTGAAGCATGTGCAGTGTTGAGTTCCACCTTGTTGCAACGTCTATGATTAGGCGATGCTGGGGAAGGTTCAAAGAACGCTGATAGGTCTGCATACGGCTGGAGTGTACGGGCGAACGGCGGATATGTGAGCAAAGTCCACGCACTTTGAGGAGCAGGTCGGATAACCCCGGATAACTTTTCAGGAAGCACTGCACCACCAGGTTTAAGGTGTGAGCCAGGCAAGGAATGTGTTTCAGTTGGGAAAGGGAGATGGCAGCCATGAAATTCCTTCCGTTATCACTCACTACCTTGCCTGCCTCAAGATCTACAGTGCCCAGCCACGACTGCGTTTCTTTCTGCAAGAACTCGGACAGAACTTCCGCGGTGTGTCTGTTGTCGCCCAAACACTTCATAGCCAATACAGCCTGCTGACGTTTGCCAGTAGCTGCCCAATAATGGGAGACCTGGTGTGCAACAGTGGCAGCTGCAGATGGAGTGGTTGTGCGACTGCGGTCTGTGGACAAGCTCTCGCTTCTGCAGGAGGACGAGGAGGAGGAGGAGGGGGTGCGAACGGCTACAGCCAACTGTTTCCTAGACCGTGGGCTAGGCAGAACTGTCCCAAACTTGCTGTCCCCTGTGGACCCTGCATCCACAACATTCACCCAGTGTGCCGTGATGGACACGTAACGTCCCTGGCCATGCCTACTGGTCCATGCATCTGTTGTCAGGTGCACCTTTGTGCTCACAGATTGCCTGAGTGCATGGACGATGCGCTCTTTAACATGCTGGTGGAGGGCTGGGATGGCTTTTCTGGAAACAAAGTGTCGACTGGGTAGCTCGTAGCATGGTACAGCGTAGTCCATCAGGGCTTTGAAAGCTTCGCTTTCAACTAACCGGTAGGGCATCATCTCTAACGAGATTAGTCTAGCTATGTGGGCGTTCAAACCCTGTGTACGCGGATGCGAGGCTAAGTACTTCCTTTTTCTAACCATAGTCTCATGTAGGGTGAGCTGGACTGGAGAGCTGGAGATCGTGGAACTAGCGGGGGTGCCGGTGGACATGGCAGACTGAGAGACGGTGGGAGATGGTATTGTTGCCGCCGGTGCCCTAGATGCAGTGTTTCCTACTACGAAACTGGTGATTCCCTGACCCTGACTGCTTTGGCCTGGCAAAGAAACCTGCACAGATACTGCAGGTGGTGCGGAAAATGGTGGCCCTACACTGCCGGAAGGGATGTTGCGTTGATGACTAGCTTCATTGGCCGAGGGTGCTACAACCTTAAGGGACGTTTAGTAGTTAGTCCAAGCTTGCAAATGCATGGTGGTTAAATGTCTATGCATGCAACTTGTATTGAGACTTTTCAGATTCTGCCCTCTGCTTAAGGTAGTTGAACATTTTTGACAGATGACTTTGCGCTGATCAATTGGATGTTGTTTAAAAAAATGCCAGACTGCACTCTTTCTAGCATTGGATATCTTTTCAGGCATTGCAGACTGAGCTTTAACAGGATGGCCACACTGTCCTCCAACAGGTTTTGGCTTTGCCACGCGTTTTGGGCAAGATACGGGCCCGGCAGATGGAACCTGTTGCGATGTTGATGCCTGCTGCGGCCCCTCCTCCTCCGCTTCAGAACTGCTGCCGCCTGCACCCTGTTCCCCCAATGGCTGCCAATCGGGGTCAACAACTGGGTCATCTATGACCTCCTCTTCTATCTCGTGTGCAACTTCATCTGTGTCACCGTGTCGGTCGGTAGTAAAGCGTTCGTGATGGGGCAACATAGTCTCATCAGGGTCTGATTCTTGATCATTACCCTGCGAGGGCAATGTTGTGGTCTGATTCAAAGGACCAGCATAGTAGTCTGGCTGTGGCTGTGCATCAGTGCACTCCATGTCAGATTCAACTTGTAATGGGCATGGACTGTTAACTGCTTCACTTTCTAAGCCAGGGACGGTATGTGTAAAGAGCTCCATGGAGTAACCCGTTGTGTCGCCTGCTGCATTCTTCTCTGTTGTTGTTTTTGCTGAAGAGGACAAGGAAGCGACTTGTCCCTGACCGTGAACATCCACTAACGACGCGCTGCTTTGACATTTACCAGTTTCACGAGAGGAGGCAAAAGAGCTAGAGGCTGAGTCACCAAGATAAGCCAAAACTTGCTCTTGCTGCTCCTGCTTTAAAAGCGGTTTTCCTACTCCCAGAAAAGGGAGCGTTCGAGGCCTTGTGTAGCCAGACGACGAACCTGGCTCCACAGCTCCAGACTTAGGTGCAATATTTTTTTTCCCACGACCACCTGATGCTCCACCACTACCACTACCCTCATTACCAGCTGACAATGAACGCCCCCGGCCACGACCTCTTCCACCAGACTTCCTCATTGTTTTAAAAACGTAACCAAACTAATGGTATTTGTTGCTGTCACACAACTTACACGGTGAGCTATAACTTCAGTATGATTTAGCTACCCCTTTACAGGTGGGTGAGACCACAACGAAAATCAGGCACAATGTTACACACTCTGTTTTTGGTGGCAACAAATGAGAGAGATGCCACACACGCAGGACTGTCACTGAAGCACAAATGTAAATATTAATCTCCCACTGATTTGATTTTTTTTTTTTTTCAGGGAGACTTTAGGAAAAAAAATAATAGAATAAAATGATTTTTTTCAGGAAGAATTTAGAAACCAAATAAAATAAAATGATTTATTCAGGGAGAATTTAGAAAACAAATAAAACAAAAAATAGGCTTTCTATGGCCCACTGAGTGAGAGATGACACACACAGGAGTCAGGAGTGGCACACAAGCCCAGAGGCCAATATTGTTCTCCCAATGATTGATGTAGTGATTTTTTCAGGCAGATTTTGGAACCCAAATCAAGCTAAAAAAATAATAGGCTTTCTATGGCCCACAATTGGAGAGAGAGAGAGAGATGGCACACCCAGGAGTCAAGACTGGCACACAAGCAGAAAGGGCAATATTAATCTCCCACTGATTTGATTTTTTTTTTTTTTCAGGGAGACTTTAGAAAAAAAAAATAATAAAAAAAAATGATTTTTTCAGGAAGAATTTAGAAACCAAATAAAATAAAATCATTTTTTCAGGGAGAATTTAGAAAACAAATAAAACAAAAAATAGGCTTTCTATGGCCCACTGAGTGAGCAGGGCCGCCATCAGGGCATTACAGCCGTGACTGGCGTATGAGGCCCGGTGAGCAGAGGGGGCCCGCATCGGGCCCCGTCTCATCTGCTCACCGGGCCCCCCCTGCAGGCGCTGCGGCACACTATTGACGTGCGGGCCCGCGCCCGCACGTCAATAGTTAACAGCCGCCAGCCAGTCTGAGGCTGGCGGCTGAATAGGGCCGCAGTGCGCACTCGCCGGCGTCGCCGGCGTCTGACGTCATTGTCAGCTGCCGGGCCCGGCAAGTGCTTCTGTGTGGAGCCTGGAGGGAGCTTCACCCGGCGAAGGAGCTTGGCCAGGTAAGAACTCTTTTTTTTTTTTTTCTTTGCGAGCTGCGATCCAGGGGGGCCCGGGGGGGCATAAATGCTGGACTCAGTGGGGCATAAATGCTGGACTCAGTGGAGCATAAATGCTGGACACAGTGGGGCATAAATGCTGGACTCAGTGGGGCATAAATGCTGGACTCAG
This sequence comes from Ranitomeya imitator, assembly GCF_032444005.1. Lineage (NCBI taxonomy): Eukaryota > Metazoa > Chordata > Amphibia > Anura > Dendrobatidae > Ranitomeya > Ranitomeya imitator. The sequence continues at coordinate 566,475,893 of NC_091287.1, read as the reverse complement.
TGGGGCATAAATGCTGGACACAGTGGGGCATAAATGCTGGACTCAGTGGGGCATAAATGCTGGACTCAGTGGGGCATAAATGCTGGACACAGTGGGGCAGAAATGCTGGACTTAGTGGGGCAGAAATGCTGGACTCAGTGGGGCATAAATGCTGGACTCAGTGGGGCATAAATGCTGGACTCAGTGGGGCATAAATGCTGGACTCAGTGGGGCATAAATGCTGGACTCAGTGGGGCATAAATGCTGGACTCAGTGGGGCATAAATGCTGGACACAGTGGGGCATAAATGCTGGACACAGTGGGGCATAAATGCTGGACACAGTGGGGCAGAAATGCTGGACTCAGTGGGGCATAAATGCTGGACTCAGTGGGGCATAAATGCTGGACACAGTGGGGCAGAAATGCTGGACTCAGTGGGGCAGAAATGCTGGACACAGTGGGGCATAAATGCTGGACTCAGTGGGGCATAAATGCTGGACTCAGTGGGGCATAAATGCTGGACACAGTGGGGCATAAATGCTGGACTCAGTGGGGCATAAATGCTGGACACAGTGGGGCATAAATGCTGGACTCAGTGGGGCATAAATGATGGACTCAGTGGGGCATAAATGCTGGACACAGTGGGGCATAAATGCTGGACTCAGTGGGGCATAAATGCTGGACACAGTGGGGCATAAATGCTGGACTCAGTGGGGCATAAATGCTGGACTCAGTGGGGCATAAATGCTGGACACAGTGGGGCAGAAATGCTGGACTCAGTGGGGCAGAAATGCTGGACTCAGTGGGGCAGAAATGCTGGACTCAGTGGGGCAGAAATGCTGGACACAGTGGGGGATAAATGCTGGACACAGTGGGGCAGAAATGCTGGACTCAGTGGGGCATAAATGCTGGACTCAGTGGGGCATCAATGCTGGACACAGTGGGGCAGAAATGCTGGACTCAGTGGGGCATAAATGCTGGACACAGTGGGACATAAATGCTGGACTCAGTGGGGCATAAATGCTGGACTCAGTGGGGCATAAATGCTGGACACAGTGGGGCATAAATGCTGGACTCAGTGGGGCATAAATGCTGGACACAGTGGGGCAGAAATGCTGGACTCAGTGGGGCATAAATGCTGGACTCAGTGGGGCATAAATGCTGGACACAGTGGGGCATAAATGCTGGACACAGTGGGGCATAAATGCTGGACTCAGTGGGGCATAAATGCTGGACTCAGTGGGGCATAAATGCTGGACACAGTGGGGCATAAATGCTGGACTCAGTGGGGCATAAATGCTGGACTCAGTGGGGCATAAATGCTGGACACAGTGGGGCAGAAATGCTGGACTCAGTGGGGCAGAAATGCTGGACTCAGTGGGGCAGAAATGCTGGACTCAGTGGGGCATAAATGCTGGGACTCAGTGGGGCAGAAATGCTGGACACAGTGGGGCATAAATGCTGGACACAGTGGGGCATAAATGCTGGACTCAGTGGGGCATAAATGCTGGACTCAGTGGGGCATAAATGCTGGATTCAGTGGGGCATAAATGCTGGACTCAGTGGGGCATAAATGCTGGACACAGTGGGGCATAAATGCTGGACTCAGTGGGGCATAAATGCTGGACACAGTGGGGCATAAATGCTGGACTCAGTGGGGCATAAATGCTGGACTCAGTGGGGCATAAATGCTGGACTCAGTGGGGCATAAATGCTGGACACAGTGGGGCAGAAATGCTGGACTCAGTGGGGCATAAATGCTGGACTCAGTGGGGCATAAATGCTGGACTCAGTGGGGCATAAATGCTGGACTCAGTGGAGCATAAATGCTGGACACAGTGGGGCAGAAATGCTGGACTCAGTGGGGCAGAAATGCTGGACTCAGTGGGGCATAAATGCTGGACACAGTGGGGCAGAAATGCTGGACTCAGTGGGGCAGAAATGCTGGACTCAGTGGGGCAGAAATGCTGGACTCAGTGGGGCAGAAATGCTGGACTCAGTGGGGCATAAATGCTGGACTCAGTGGGGCATAAATGCTGGACTCAGTGGGGCATAAATGCTGGACACAGTGGGGCATAAATGCTGGACACAGTGGGGCATAAATGCTGGACTCAGTGGGGCATAAATGCTGGACTCAGTGGGGCATAAATGCTGGACACAGTGGGGCATAAATGCTGGACTCAGTGGGGCATAAATGCTGGACTCAGTGGGGCATAAATGCTGGACACAGTGGGGCAGAAATGCTGGACTCAGTGGGGCAGAAATGCTGGACTCAGTGGGGCAGAAATGCTGGACTCAGTGGGGCAGAAATGCTGGACACAGTGGGGCATAAATGCTGGACACAGTGGGGCAGAAATGCTGGACTCAGTGGGGCATAAATGCTGGACTCAGTGGGGCATCAATGCTGGACACAGTGGGGCAGAAATGCTGGACTCAGTGGGGCATAAATGCTGGACACAGTGGGGCATAAATGCTGGACTCAGTGGGGCATAAATGCTGGACTCAGTGGGGCATAAATGCTGGACACAGTGGGGCATAAATGCTGGACTCAGTGGGGCATAAATGCTGGACACAGTGGGGCAGAAATGCTGGACTCAGTGGGGCATAAATGCTGGACTCAGTGGGGCATAAATGCTGGACTCAGTGGGGCATAAATGCTGGACACAGTGGGGCAGAAATGCTGGACTCAGTGGGGCATAAATGCTGGACACAGTGGGGCATAAATGCTGGACTCAGTGGGGCAGAAATGCTGGACTCAGTGGGACATAAATGCTGGACTCAGTGGGGCAGAAATGCTGGACTCAGTGGGGCAGAAATGCTGGACTCAGTGGGGCAGAAATGCTGGACTCAGTGGGGCATAAATGCTGGACTCAGTGGGGCATAAATGCTGGACGCAGTGGGGCATAAATGCTGGACTCAGTGGGGCATAAATGCTGGACTCAGTGGGGCATAAATGCTGGACACAGTGGGGCAGAAATGCTGGACTCAGTGGGGCAGAAATGCTGGACTCAGTGGGGCAGAAATGCTCTACTCAGTGGGGCATAAATGCTGGAGTCAGTGGGGCAGAAATTCTGGACTCAGTGGGGCAGAAATGCTGGACTCAGTGGGGCAGAAATGCTGGACTCAGTGGGGCAGAAATGCTGGACACAGTGGGGCATAAATGCTGGACACAGTGGGGCATAAATGCTGGACTCAGTGGGGCATAAATGCTGGACTCAGTGGAGCATAAATGCTGGACACAGTGGGGCATAAATGCTGGACTCAGTGGGGCATAAATGCTGGACTCAGTGGGGCAAAAATGCTGGACACAGTGGGGCAGAAATGCTGGACTCAGTGGGGCAGAAATGCTGGACTCAGTGGGGCAGAAATGCTGGACTCACTGGGGCATAAATGCTGGACTCAGTGGGGCAGAAATGCTGGACACAGTGGGGCATAAATGCTGGACACAGTGGGGCAGAAATGCTGGACTCAGTGGGGCATAAATGCTGGACTCAGTGGGGCATAAATGCTGGACTCAGTGGGGCATAAATGCTGGACACAGTGGGGAATAAATGCTGGACTCAGTGGGGCATAAATGCTGGACACAGTGGGGCATAAATGCTGGACTCAGTGGGGCATAAATGCTGGACTCAGTGGGGCATAAATGCTGGACTCAGTGGGGCATAAATGCTTGACACAGTGGGGCAGAAATGCTGGACTCAGTGGGGCATAAATGCTGGACTCAGTGGGGCATAAATGCTGGACTCAGTGGGGCATAAATGCTGGACACAGTGGGGCAGAAATGCTGGACTCAGTGGGGCAGAAATGCTGGACTCAGTGGGGCATAAATGCTGGACAGAGTGGGGCAGAAATGCTGGACTCAGTGGGGCAGAAATGCTGGACTCAGTGGGGCATAAATGCTGGACTCAGTGGGGCATAAATGCTGGACTCAGTGGGGCATAAATGCTGGACTCAGTGGGACATAAATGCTGGACACAGTGGGGCATAAATGCTGGACTCAGTGGGGCATAAATGCTGGACTCAGTGGGGCATAAATTCTGGACACAGTGGGGCAGAAATGCTGGACTCAGTGGGGCAGAAATGCTGGACTCAGTGGGGCAGAAATGCTGGACTCAGTGGGGCAGAAATGCTGGACACAGTGGGGCATAAATGCTGGACACAGTGGGGCATAAATGCTGGACACAGTGGGGCATAAATGCTGGACTCAGTGGGGCATCAATGCTGGACACAGTGGGGCAGAAATGCTGGACTCAGTGGGGCATAAATGCTGGACACAGTGGGGCATAAATGCTGGACTCAGTGGGGCATAAATGCTGGACTCAGTGGGGCATAAATGCTGGACACAGTGGGGCATAAATGCTGGACTCAGTGGGGCATAAATGCTGGACTCAGTGGGGCATAAATGCTAGACTCAGTGGGGCATCAATGCTGGACACAGTGGGGCAGAAATGCTGGACTCAGTGGGGCATAAATGCTGGACACAGTGGGGCATAAATGCTGGACTCAGTGGGGCATAAATGCTGGACTCAGTGGGGCATAAATGCTGGACACAGTGGGGCATAAATGCTGGACTCAGTGGGGCATAAATGCTGGACACAGTGGGGCAGAAATGCTGGACTCAGTGGGGCATAAATGCTGGACTCAGTGGGGCATAAATGCTGGACTCAGTGGGGCATAAATGCTGGACACAGTGGGGCAGAAATGCTGGACTCAGTGGGGCATAAATGCTGGACTCAGTGGGGCATAAATGCTGGACTCAGTGGGGCAGAAATGCTGGACTCAGTGGGGCATAAATGCTGGACTCAGTGGGGCATAAATGCTGGACTCAGTGGGGCATAAATGCTGGACACAGTGGGGCATAAATGCTGGACACAGTGGGGCATAAATGCTGGACTCAGTGGGGCATAAATGCTGGACTCAGTGGGGCATAAATGCTGGACACAGTGGGGCCTAAATGCTGGACTCAGTGGGGCATAAATGCTGGACTCAGTGGGGCATAAATGCTGGACACAGTGGGGCAGAAATGCTGGACTCAGTGGGGCAGAAATGCTGGACTCAGTGCGGCAGAAATGCTGGACTCAGTGGGGCATTAATGCTGGACTCAGTGGGGCAGAAATGCTGGACACAGTGGGGCATAAATGCTGGACACAGTGGGGCAGAAATGCTGGACTCAGTGGGGCATAAATGCTGGACTCAGTGGGGCATAAATGCTGGATTCAGTGGGGCATAAATGCTGGACTCAGTGGGGCATAAATGTTGGACACAGTGGGGCATAAATGCTGGACTCAGTGGGGCATAAATGCTGGACACAGTGGGGCATAAATGCTGGACTCAGTGGGGCATAAATGCTGGACTCAGTGGGGCATAAATGCTGGACTCAGTGGGGCATAAATGCTGGACACAGTGGGGCAGAAATGCTGGACTCAGTGGGGCATAAATGCTGGACTCAGTGGGGCATAAATGCTGGACTCAGTGGGGCATAAATGCTGGACTCAGTGGGGCATAAATGCTGGACTCAGTGGGGCATAAATGCTGGACTCAGTGGAGCATAAATGCTGGACACAGTGGGGCAGAAATGCTGGACTCAGTGGGGCATAAATGCTGGACACAGTGGGGCAGAAATGCTGGACTCAGTGGGGCAGAAATGCTGGACTCAGTGGGGCATAAATGCTGGACTCAGTGGGGCAGAAATGCTCTACTCAGTGGGGCATAAATGCTGGAGTCAGTGGGGCAGAAATTCTGGACTCAGTGGGGCAGAAATGCTGGACTCAGTGGGGCAGAAATGCTGGACTCAGTGGGGCAGAAATGCTGGACACAGTGGGGCAGAAATGCTGGACACAGTGGGGCATAAATGCTGGACTCAGTGGGGCATAAATGCTGGACTCAGTGGGGCATAAATGCTGGACACAGTGGGGCAGAAATGCTGGACTCAGTGGGGCAGAAATGCTGGACTCAGTGGGGCAGAAATGCTGGACTCAGTGGGGCAGAAATGCTGGACTCAGTGGGGCAGAAATGCTGGACTCAGTGGGGCAGAAATGCTGGACACAGTGGGGCATAAATGCTGGACACAGTGGGGCATAAATGCTGGACTCAGTGGGGCATAAATGCTGGACACAGTGGGGCATAAATGCTGGACACAGTGGGGCATAAATGCTGGACACAGTGGGGCATAAATGCCTGACACAGTGGGGCATAAATGCTGGACTCAGTGGGGCAGAATGCTATAGACACTGGGGCAGAATGCTATTGACTCAGTGGGGCAGAAATGCTGGACACAGTGGAGCAGAAATGCTGGACACAGTGGGGCAGAAATGCTGGACACAGTGGGGCAGAATGCTATGGACACAGTGGGGCAAAATGCTATGGACACAGTGGGGCAGAATGCTATGGACACTGGGGCAGAATGCTATGGACACAGTGGGGCAGAAATGCTGGACACAGTGGGGCAGAAATGCTGGACACAGTGGGGCATAAATGCTGGACACAGTGGGGCAAAAATGCTATGGACACAGTGGGGCATAAATGCTGGACACAGTGGGGCATAAATGCTGGACACAGTGGGGCATAAATGCTGGACACAGTGGGGCAGAAATGCTATGGACACAGTGGAGCAGAATGCTGGACACACTGGGGCAGAATGCTGGACACAGTGACAGGGGCAGAATGCTGGACACAGTGACAGGGGCAGAATGCTGGACACAGGGGCAGACTGTGAGACCCGGGGGCAGAATGCTGGACATTGGGGCAGAATGCTGGAAATTGGGGCAGAATGCGAGACACGGGGCAGAATGGAGATACAGGGCATGATTGGAGACACGGGGCAGGATGAAAGACATGGGGGCATGACTGGAGACAGATGGGGGAGGATTGGAGACAGATGGGGCAGAATGGAGACACAGGGGGCATGATTGGAGACAAGTGGCTGGATTTCAGACATGGGGGCATGGTTGGAGACATAGGGGGCTGAATGGAGACATGGGGCATGATTGGAGACAGATCGTGCAGGATCATGGGGCAGGATGGATATGATGGAGAAAGATGGGGCAGGATGGAGAGATCACATGGGGCGATCATATGGGGCAGGATGGGGAGATCATATGGGGCAGAATGGATACTCATGAGGGCAGGATGGGAGAACATGTGGCTGACGCCAGGAATGAGACACACGGTGGCCAGGATGGGGAATATTATTACCATAGGGGCTAATTTAGGGATATTATTACTGCAGTGATGTATTTATTTTATTTTTTGAGGACACGGTTTTAAATGGGGGGGCGGTCCTGTTACTGTGTAGAGTGACACCATGTCGCCTCTTTTTCTTCATGTGGTGTAATGTAGAAGGTGGGAAAAATTAAGTAATGTATTCTACAAGCGTAGCTCGAGATAACTGTGTTATTTCCTGCAGAGAGAAGTCCTGGCTGGATTAAATGATGGCGGTCTGTGCTGGATGAAAGATGAAGGACTTCACCTAGAGACGTCACTGGTGAGTCAGTGTGTTACCTATACACTGACACTATACACTGTATACTGTATACAGAGCTCCTGTGTATAATTTCACTAGTGATCACTGTATTATCTGTACACAGACACTGCATACTAAGTACAGATCTCCTGTGTATAATGGCACTTATGGTGATAGTATGGTGCTTTTTTTTAATTACTGATCAGAATTGTAGTATTCAGTCACTATGTGGTGGTAATATGCGGTCTGGTCATGGTCTTGTGGTATTTGTTCCTTGTATGTGATATTATTCGATCACTGTGGTGGTAATATGTGGTCTGGTCATGGTGTTGTGGTATTTGTTTCTTGTATGTGATATTATTCGATCACTGTGGTGGTAATATGTCATCTGGTTATGGTGTAGCGGTATTTGTTCCTTGTATGTGATATTATTGGTCATTTTAAAAATTGAAAAATAAATAAAAATATACCTAAATTTTATTGCATATTTTAACAAATATTTAGTAGGTTACAGTAGAGTAGGGCCCGGCCAAAAGTGTCTACCATGTTATGGTGGCGGCTTAAAAAATCTTTTGGCCAAAACAAAAGCTGCCGGCTATATGTGTGATCTGGTGATGGGAACTGTTGATGTGTGATAGGTGAGAAGTGGAGATTTTCCAAGAGCGAGCGGTGGGTCTGTGGACAGTTCGAGGGGTGGAGCGTGGAGGCGGGGCTGGGGTGGAGCCTGGGCAGAGTCTCAAGGGGGCCCCGAAAATTTTGCCAGTATGGGGCCCCGAAATTTCTAGTGGCAGCCCTGTGAGTGAGAGATGACGCACACAGGAGTCAGGAGTGGCACACAAGCCCAGAGGCCAATATTGTTCTCCCAATGATTGATGTAGTGATTTTTTCAGGTAGATTTTGGAACCCAAATCAAGCTAAAAAAATAATAGGCTTTCTATGGCCCACAATTGGAGAGAGAGAGAGAGATGGCACACCCAGGAGTCAAGACTGGCACACAAGCAGAAAGGGCAATATTAATCTCCCACTGATTTGATTTTTTTTTTTTTCAGGGAGACTTTAGAAAAAAAAATAATAAAAAAAAATGATTTTTTCAGGAAGAATTTAGAAACCAAATAAAATAAAATGATTTTTTCAGGGAGAATTTAGAAAACAAATAAAACAAAAAATAGGCTTTCTATGGCCCACTGAGTGAGAGATGACGCACACAGGAGTCAGGAGTGGCACACAAGCCCAGAGGCCAATATTTATCTCCCACTGATTGATTTAGTGATTTTTTCAGGTAGATTTTGGAACCCAAATCAAGCAAAAAAAATAATAGGCTTTCTATAGCCCACAATTGGAGAGAGAGAGAGAGAGATGGCACACCCAGGAGTCAAGACTGGCACACAAGCAGAAAGGGCAATATTAATCTCCCACTGATTTGATTTTTTTTTTTTTTCAGGGAGACTTTAGAAAAAAAAATAATAAAAAAAAATGATTTTTTCAGGAAGAATTTAGAAAACAAATGAAACAAAAAATAGGCTTTCTATGGCCCACTGAGTGAGAGATGACGCACACAGGAGTCAGGAGTGGCACACAAGCCCAGAGGCCAATATTTATCTCCCACTGATTGATTTATTGATTTTTTCAGGTAGAATTTAGAACCCAAATCAAACAAAAAAATAAAGAGGCTTTCTATGGCCCACTATTTGTGAGAGAGATGGCACGCTCAGGACTGGCACACAAGCCCAGAGGCCAATATTAATCTCCCACTTTTTTTTTTTTTTTTCAGGGAAAATTTATAAACCCAATAAAAAAAATAATAAATAGGCTTTCTATGGCCCACTATCTGAGAGAGAGAGAGATGGCACGCTTAGGACTGGCACACAAGCCCAAAGGCCAATATTAATCTCCCTTTTTTTTTTCAGGGAGAATTTATAAAACCAAAAAAAAAAAAAAAATAGGCTTTCTATGGCCCACTATTTGTGAGAGAGATGGCACGCTTAGGACTGGCACACAAGCCCAAAGGCCAATATTAATCTCCCACTGATTGATTTATTGATTTTTTCAGGTAGAATTTAGAACCCAAATAAAGCAAAAAAATAAATAGGCTTTCTATGGCCCACTGAGTGAGAGATGACACAGACAGAGATGGCACTCTAGCAGAAATGCCAATCTTAATCTCCCACAAAAAAAACCCCAAAAAAACCAGGGACTGTCCTACAATTACTATCTCCCTGCAGTAATCTCAGCCAGGTATGGCAGGCAGCAATAAGGAGTGGACTGATGCACAAATGAAATAAAAAGTGTGGACAAACAAACAAGATAGCTGTGCAGAAAGGAAGGAACAAGAGGATTTGTGCTTTGAAAAAAGCAGTTGGTTTGCACAGCGGCATACACACAGCAATGCCGCTATCAGGGAGCCTTCTAGGGCAGCCCAATGAGCTACAGCGCTGAGGGGAAAAAAAAAAAATGTAGCTTCCACTGTCCCTGCACACCGAAGGTGGTGTTGGGCAGTGGAAATCGCTACAGCACAAGTGGTTTGGGGGTTAATGGACCCTGCCTAACGCTATCCCTGCTTCTGACGAAGCGGCAGCAACCTCTCCCTAAGCTCAGATCAGCAGCAGTAACATGGCGGTCGGCGGGAACGCCCCTTTATAGCCCCTGTGACGCCGCGGACAGCAAGCCAATCACTGCAATGCCCTTCTCTAAGATGGTGGGGACCAGGACCTATGTCATCACGCTGCCCACACTCTGCGTTTACCTTCATTAGCTGAGAAATGGCGCTTTTCGCGTCATTGAAACGCGACTTTGGCGCGAAAGTCGCGTACCGCATGGCCGACCCCGCACAGGGGTCGGATCGGGTTTCATGAAACCCGACTTTGCCAAAAGTCGGCGACTTTTGAAAATGAACGACCCGTTTCGCTCAACCCTAGTGACTACTCTTACAAGTTGCCACGTAGCTCTATATCAGTCGAATTGTAATCAGATAACAAGTCTTATTACAGATATCAGTGCAATTGTGCTTCTCTGGCAGGTAAGTTGTGTAGGAAAAACTTGACGTGCTAGAAAAAAACTGACTACATTTTTGGAATCAGCATGCCAATTTTAGTACAAATCAGCTCAAAAACCTAACTCAACAGAAAATGTTTTTCAAATTGTTCCCCATTTATCCATCTATCGATCATCTATCAATTATCTATCTATCTATTATCTATGTATTATCTATCCATTATATATTATAATATATCTATCTATTTATTTATTATCTATCTATCATCTGTCTAGTATAATTATTTATTTATTTCTATAGCACCATTGATTCCATGGTGCTGTACATGAGAAGGGGTTACATACAAATTACAGTAAACAGACTAACAATGACAGACTGATGCAGAGGGGCGAGGACCCTGCCCTTGCGGGCTTACATTCTACAGGATTATGGGGATGGAGACAATAGGTTGGAGGGTTGCAGCAGCTCCGGTGTTGGTGAGGCGGTAGCTCCAGTGTTGTTGAGGAGGCAGCGGGGTCAGTGCAGGCTGTAGGCTTTCCTGAAGAGATTGGTTTTCAGGCTCTGTCTGAAGGATCCGAATGTGGTTGATAGTTGGACGTGTTGGGGCAGAGAGTTCCAGAGGATGGGGATGTGACGCCCAGGAGACCGGGGTACCCAGCACCGGACCAATGGGGTCTGTCTCTTGAGGGAGATGTCACGGGTGGCTTGACCCGGTGCTGTGGCCTCAGGCAATGCACAGTGTAAAGGGTATCGTGAGGGGACAGGCACTTACTTGATCAGCAGCAGGTTCTCCCAGCGGCGATGATCCCGATCCTGGATAGATGGCTATTGTCCAAATGAAAGACTGAGGCACTGAAACGTTTAACCAGTTTACTTCAACATAAAGGGATTTACAACCAGTCCTGTCACCGGAGTCTGTATAGGAACTCTGAGTTACTTTGACCCTGCCGGGGTCTTCGCCTCTTATTGTACGCAATTTCTGTGTGGCCCTGCTGCTGTATGTGAACTGGCTGCCGGCCCAATCTGTCCCCTCCGGGTCCTGGTTCGACGGGCAACCCGAGTCCTTTTATCGACTTACCCCCTCCGGGAGTACCGCCGAACTCTGTATCTGTTGCTGCGTCCGGCCCTAGTGAAGCTGATATCACCTCACGTTTTTCCGGTTGCTGTATTATATATAATGAGTACAGCCACGGATCCGGTATCCGTCTTTGCGCCTGTTCTGGGTAGTGATTAATGCTACCCGGTTCTCACAATGTCCTTTTTCTCTATCCCTTTTCTCCTCAGGCCGGTGATTTGGGCCTGGAAACTGTCATAGGGCTGTTAGAAATTCAGCTGTATGACCTCTCACTTTCAGCTCCTTAGCCCAACTGCCAGTTCTTCTCTCAGACCAGAATGGATCAAGGGGAGTCTCTGGAGCTCCCCCTTCTGGCCGGAGGTGGTAGTGCAGTCTTGCTATCTTAGCACTTGTATTTAGTGTCAGTAACTATTTTTGTGGCAAATACCCCTAGGGGTGCCACAGGGATATTTGGGAGAAGTCTTTGAGGTGATTAGGTGAAGGGCGAATAAGTATAGAGGAGAGAAGGAGGTCTTGGGAGGACCAGAGATTATGTGAAGGAAGATATTGGGAGATTAGTTCAGAGATATATGGAGGAGACAGGTTGTGGATGGCTTTGTAGGTCAGTATTAGTAATTTTAACTGGATACGCTGAGGGAATGGGAGCCAGTGAAGAGATTTGCAGACGGAAGAAGCAGAGAAGTAGCGAGGAGAGAGATTAATTAGTCGGACAGCAGAGTTAAGGATGGACTGGAGAGGTGCAAGGGTGTTAGCAGGGAGGCCGCAGAAAAGCAGTTGAGGGGGGAGGTGATGAGGGCATGCACAAGCAATTTGAGGAAAGGACGGATTGAGGAAAGGACGGATTCTGGAGATATTTTTGAGCTGGAGGCGACAGGAGGTGGAAAGAGCTTGTATGTGCGGTTTGAAAGACAGGACAGAGTCAAGCGTTACTCCGAGGCAGCGGACTTCCGGTATGGGGGAAAGCGTGGCGTCATTAATTGCAATAGATCAGATAAGGAAGATCTGTAAGATGGAGGAAAGATGATTAGTTCAGATTTGTCCACATTGAGTTTGAGGGAGCGAGAGGAGAAGAAGGAGGATATGGCTGATAGACACTCTGGGACTCTGGACAGGAGAGCGGTGACGTCTGGGCCAGAGAGGTAGAACTGAGTGTCATCAGCATACATGTGGTACTGGAATCCATGGGATTTTATGAGTTGTCCCATGCCAACTGTATAGATTGAGAAGAGTAGGGGTCCTAGAACAGAGCCTTGGGGGACTCCAACAGAGAGATTGTGGGATGAGGAGGTAGTGTGGGAATGGGAGACGCTGAATGTGCGGTTGGAAAGGTATAAGGAGATCCAGGATAGGGCGAGGTCTTTGATGCCAAAGGAGGAGAGGATTTGTAGTAGGAGTCAGTGGTCAACTGTGTCAAAGGCAGAGGACAGGTCTAAAAGGAAGAGTATAAAGTATTGTCCATTAGCTTTAGCTGTAAGTAGGTCATTAATAATTTTTGATCAGGGCAATCTCAGTGGAATGATGGGGACGGAAACCTGATTGTAGATTGTCAAAGAGCAAGTTAGATGAGAGGTGGGAAGAAAGTTCAATGTGGACGTGCTGCTCCAGGAGTTTGGAAGCAAATGGGAGCAGTGATATTGAGTGATAGCTGGATACAGAGGTTGGGTCGGGGGTTTGCTTTTAAAGCACAGGCGTGATTGTAGCATGTTTGAAAGCAGAAGGGAAGGTACCAGAAGATAATGATAAGTTGAAGAGATGGGTTAGGGATGAGATAAGTTTGCTGGTGAGTTTTGGGAGGAGGTGGGATGGGATGGGGTCTAGTGCACAAGTTGTGAGGTGTGATTTGGAGAGGAGATAATTAAGCCCCCCTTCAGTGATGTTGGAGAGGAGGTTATAGGGTTTGGGCATTGGTCTGGTATACAAATGGGTTGTGGTAGTTGAACAATAAAGACTATTTGGTCGATCTTATTTTTGAAATGTGTGCAAAGTCCTCAGCAGAAATGTGGGAGGTTGGATGGGGCAGTGGTGGGCGGAGGATGGAGTTAAAAGTTGTGAATAACTGTTTGAGATTGTAGGATAGGGAAGATGCAAGGGTTGTGAAGTAGGCCTGTTTAGCAGAGGAGAGGGCAGATTTAAAAGCGAGTGTTGCCTGTTTGAATGCAGTGAAACCATCTTGCGAATTTGTTTTCTTCCAACGCCGCACTGCAACCCTGGACACTTGCCAGAGCTTTTTAGTGATGTTATTGTGCCAGGGTTGTCTATTGATATGTCACACTCAGCCATGAATGAGAGGGACGACCGTGTCAATAGCTAATGCGAGAGTGGCATTGTAGAAAGCAGTGGCACTGTGTGTCGTGGAGTGAGGATATGGATGCCAGAAGTAGAATAGAGTCAGAGAGTGTGTTGATGCCTAGGTGTGCAAGGTTTCTGTGGGGGTGCGCATGTTGCTGGACATGGGTGACAGGTGTGGAGGACAGGGTTGAGAAAGTGAGCAGATGGTGGTCGGATATAGGGAAAGGGGAGGTGATGAAGCTAGATAGAGAGCAGAGGCGGGTGAAGACCAGGTCTAATGTATGTCCGTCCGTGTGAGTGGTGGCCAAGGACCACTGAGTAAGTCTATAAGATGAAGTAAGGGACAGAAGTTTGGAGGCTGTTGACTGAAGGGTATCAGTGGGGATGTTGAAGTGACCAAGGATGATAGTGGGAATGTCAACGGAAAGAAAGTGAAGAAGCCAGGTAGAGAATTGGTCAATAAAAGCAGTGGCTGGGCCTGGAGGTTGGTATATGGCGGCCACTTGGAGGTTGGAGGGAGAGTAGATGCGGACCAAGTGGACTTCAAAAGATGGGAGGATAAGGGAGGGTAGAGGTGGGGTTGGGTTGAAGTTGCAGTTAGTGGAAAGGAGAAGACCCACTCCTCCACCATGTCTGTTGCCTGCGCAAGGTGTGTGGGTGAAGTGGAGGCCGCCATAACACAGCTCAGCAGGGTAGGTGATGTCAGATGGTGTCAGCCATGTTTCTGTGAGGCCGAGGATGGTAAGATTGCAAGAGAGAAAAAGGTCATGAATCACATGAAGCTCATTGCAGATTGAGTGGGCATTCCAGAGTGCTCCAGACAGAGAGGGAGCAAGGGGGTGGGCATCAGCGGGATTGGTTTTACATTGGAAAGATTATTGTAGTTTATATTAGATAGGTAGCAATAGGAGGGGGAATTAATGGGAAGTGTTAACTGTGGGGGTCCAGGATTGGGAGATATGTCACCAGCAGTGAGAAGCAGAGAGAGGGAGAGTGGCCGGCTTGTTTTATGTTTTATTAGGAGAAATCTGAGGTTGAGGAGCAGGTTAGAAGAGGAGGACAGGTGGGGAGGTAAAAGGAAAGGGGAGATGATTACTTGGTTAGAGAGTGGTGGGGTTTGGGGATAGCGAAGGAGAGTGAGAATTAGTTTAGAGCATATATAAACATGGTGAAGGAGTAAGATGGCTTAAAAGAAAGGCTAGGTCCAAGTAATAAGAAGTGCTTCCTAGGCAAGGAAGAGGCAGATACATAGTGTGGGGTCCTGACTCCTGCCGTGACTAACTGCCGTTGAAATAACTGCAGCTTCTCGATGGTTATCTGCGGTGATGTTTTGCTGCAGGGGGGCACATGCCTGACCCCACACTGCATGCACCCCTTAGAATGCTACTACATTTATAGGACTGAGTAGAGGATCAGGTGAGAGGGATTGTGGGAGCTGGTTTTGGTTAAATTAGCAGTTGGCTAGCGCACCAGGGGAGGTTAGATGATCAAAGGCACTGGGCTTGGATACATCTATATGCTATGACACCTTGCACCAGATAATATCTGGAGTGACCCCAGCATGGATGTACAGTAGAGAGTATTGTGTACAATGCAACAAATTAATTTAGTAAAGATTCAGCTGAAACTTTTAAATACTAGGGTTGAGCGAAACGGATCGTTCATTTTCAAAAGTCGCCGATTTTTGGCACAGTTGGGTTTTATGAAACCCGACCCGATCCCTGTGCGGGGTCGGCCATGCGGTACGCGACTTTCACGCCAAAGTCGCATTTCAATGACACGAAAAGCGCCATTTCTCAGCCAATGAAGGTGGACGCAGAGTGTGGGTAGCGTGATGACATAGGTCCTGGTCCCCACCATCTTACAGAAGGGCATTGCAGTGATTGGCTTGCTGTCTGCGGCGTCACAGGGGCTATAAAGGGGCGTTCCCGCCGACCGCCATGTTACTGCTGCTGATCTGAGCTTAGGGAGAGGTTGCTGCCGCTTCTTCAGAAGCAGGGATAGCGTTAGGCAGGGTCCATTAACCCCCAAACCGCTTGTGCTGTAGCGATTTCCACTGTCCAACACCACCTTTTGTTTGCAGGGATAGTGGAACCTACATTTTTTTTTTTCCCTCAGCGCTGTAGCTCATTGGGCTGCCCTAGAAGGCTCCCTGATAGCTGCATTGCTGTGTGTACGCCGCTGTGCAAACCAACTGCTTTTTTCAAAGCACAAATCCTCTTGTTCCTTCCTTTCTGCACAGCTATCTTGTTTGTTTGTCCACACTTTTTATTTAATTTGTGCATCAGTCCACTCCTTATTGCTGCCTGCCATACCTGGCTGAGATTACTGCAGGGAGATAGGAATTGTAGGACAGTCCCTGTTTTGTTTTTTTTGTTTTTTTTTATTTCTCCCTGAAAAAAACAAATAGTGGGAGATTAATCTTGGCATTTGTGCTTGAGTGCCAGTCGTGCGTGCCATCTCTCTCCAATTGTGGGGCACAGAAAGCCTAGTGTCTATATAATCCTTTTTTTTTTTTTTTTTAATTCTCCCTAAAAAAAAATAGTGGGAGATTAAGATTGGCATTTCTGCTAGAGTGCCAGTCCTGTGTGTGCCATCTCTCTCCAATTTTGGGGCACAGAAAGCCTAGTGTGTAAGGCCGGGATCACGCATGCGACAAACACGTCCGTGTCTCGCATGTGAAATCCAAGCTCTGGTGCCGGCACTCCAGAGTGGAGCGTGCGGCCGCATAGCAACACATGGAGCTGCACGCTCCGCTCCCAAGTGCCGGCGCCAGAGCTTGGATTTCACATGCGAGACACGGACGTGTTTCTCGCATGTGTGATCCCGGCCTTATACTGGCCCTGATTTCTTGGCAATTCTCCCTAACAAAAAAAAGTAGTGGGAGATTAAGATTGGCATTTCTGCTAGAGTGCCAGTCCTGTGTGTGCCATCTCTCTCCAATTTTGGGGCACAGAAAGCCTAGTGTGTAAGGCCGGGATCATGCATGCGAGAAACACGTCCGTGTCTCGCATGTGAAATCCAAGCTCTGGTGCCGGCACTCCAGAGTGGAGCGTGCGGCCGCATAGCAACACATGGAGCTGCACGCTCCGCTCCCAAGTGCCGGCGCCAGAGCTTGGATTTCACATGCGAGACACGGACGTGTTTCTCGCATGTGTGATCCCGGCCTTATACTGGCCCTGATTTCTTGGCAATTCTCCCTAACAAAAAAAAGTAGTGGGAGATTAAGATTGGCATTTCTGCTAGAGTGCCAGTCCTGTGTGTGCCATCTCTCTCCAATTTTGGGGCACAGAAAGTCTAGTGTGTAATACTGGCCCTGATTTCTTGACAATTCTCCCAGAAATAAAAAAAAAGTGGGAGATTAAGATTGGCATTTGTGCTTGAGTGACACTCCTGCGTGTGTGGCATCTCTCTCAAATTGTGGGCCACAGAAAGCCTAGTGTCTGTTTTTTTTTTATTTTTGTTTTTAAATTCTCCCTGAAAAAAAAAAATAGTGGGAGATTAATATTGGCATTTGTGCTTCTGTGCCAGTCGTGTGTGCCATCTCTCTCAAATTGTGGGCCACAGAAAGCCTAGTGTCTCTTTTTTTTTTTTTTTTTTGGGTGGGTGGGGGTTAAATTCTCCCTGAAAATAAATAAATAGTGGGAGATTAATATTGACATTTGTGCTTGAGTGACAGTCCTGCGTGTGTGGCATCTCTCTCATTTGGTGCCACAGAAAACAGAGTGTGTAACATTGTGCCTGATTTTCCTTGTGGTCTCACTCACCTATAAAGGGATATCTAAATCCTACAGAAGTTTGAGTTCACCTTGTAAGTTGTTTTACAGTAACAAATACCGTTACTTTAGTTACGTTTTTAAAACAATGAAGAAGTCTGGTGGAAGAGGTCGTGGCCGTGGGCGTTCATTGCCAGCTGGTAATGATGGTAGTGGTGGTGGAGCATCAGGTGGTCGTGGGAAAAACAGTATAGCACCTAAGTCTCGAGCTGTGGAGCCAGGTTCGTCGTCTGGCTACACAAGGCCTCGAACGCTCCCTTTTCTGGGAGTAGGAAAACCGCTTTTAAAGCCGGAGCAGCAAGAGCAAGTTTTGGCTTTCCTTGCTGACTCGGCCTCTAGCTGTTTCGCCTCCTCTTCTGAAACTGCTAAAAGTAAAAGCAGCGCGTCGTTAGTGGATGTTCACAGTCAGGGACAAGTCGCTTCCTTGTCCTCTTCAGCAAAAACAGCAACAGAGAAGGATGCAGCAGGCAACACAACGGGTTACTCCATGGAGCTCTTTACACATACTGTCCCTGGCTTAGAAAGTGAAACAGTTAACAGGCCATGCCCATTACAAGTTGAATCGGACATGGAGTGCACAGATGCACAGCCACAGCCAGACTACTATGCTGGTCCTTTGACTCAGACCACCACATTGCCCTTGCAGTGTACTGATCCAGAATCAGACCCTGATGAGACTATGGTGCCCCGTCACAAACGCTATACCACGGGCTTACACGGTAACACAGACGAACTTGCACATGAGATAGAAGAGGAGGTCATAGATGACCCAGTTGTTGACCCCGATTGGCAGCCATTGGGGGAACAGGGTGCAGGCGGCAGTAGTTCTGAAGCGGAGGAGGAGGGACCGCAGAAGGCATCAACATCGCAACAGGTTCCATCTGCCGGGCCCGTATCTGGCCCAAAACGCATGGCACAGCCAAAACCAGTTGGAGGACAGCGTGGCCATCCGGTTAAAGAAGCTCAGTCTGCAATGCCTGAAAAGGTATCCGATGCTAGAAAGAGTGCAGTCTGGCATTTTTTTAAACAACATCCAATTGATCAGCGCAAAGTCATCTGTCAAAAATGTTCAACTACCTTAAGCAGAGGTCAGAATCTGGAAAGTCTAAATACAAGTTGCATGCATAGACATTTAACCACCATGCATTTGCAAGCCTGGACTAACTACCAAACGTCCCTTAAGGTTGTAGCACCCTCGGCCAATGAAGCTAGTCAACAACGCTACATCCCTTCTGTCACTGTAAGGCCACCATTTTCCGCACCACCTGCAGTATCTGTGCAGGTTTCTTTGCCAGGCCAAAGCAGTCAGGGTCAGGGATTCACCAGTTTCGTAGTAGGAAACACTGCATCTAGGGCACCAGCAAGAATACCCTCTCCAACCGTCTCTCAGTCTGCCATGTCCACCGGCACCCCCGCTAGTTCCACGATCTCCAGCTCTCCAGTCCAGCTCACCATACATGAGACTCTCGTTAGAAAAAGGAATTACTCATCCTCGCATCCGCGTACACAGGGTTTTAACGCCCACATAGCCAGACTAATCTCGTTAGAGATGATGCCCTACCGGTTAGTTGAAAGCAACGCTTTCAAAGCCCTGATGGACTATGCTGAACCACGCTACGAGCTACCCAGTTGACACTTCTTTTCGAGAAAAGCCATCCCAGCCCTCCACCAGCATGTTAAAGAGCGCATCGTCCATGCACTCAGTCAATCTGTGAGTACAAAGGTGCACCTGACAACAGATGCTTGGACCAGTAGGCATGGCCAGGGACGTTACGTGTCCATCACGGCACACTGGGTGAATGTGGTGGATGCAGGGTCCACAGGGGACAGCAATATTGGGAAAGTTCTGCCTAGCCCACGGTCTAGGAAACAGTTGGCTGTAGGCGTTCGCCCCCCCCTCCTCCTCCCCCTTGTCCTCCTGCAGAAGCGAGAGCTCGTCCACAGACCGCAGTGGCACAACCACTCCATCCGCAACTGCCACTGTTGCACACCAGGTGTCCCATTATGGGGCAGCTTCTGGCAAGCGTCAGCAGGCTGTATTGACTATGAAGTGTTTGGGCGACAACAGACACACCGCGGAAGTTCTGTCCGAGTTCTTGCAGAAAGAAACGCAGTCGTGGCTGGGCACTGTAGATCTTGAGGCAGGCAACGTAGTGAGTGATAACGGAAGGAATTTCATGGCTGTCATTGCCCTTTCCCAACTGAAACACATTCCTTGCCTGGCTCACACCTTAAACCTGGTGGTGCAGTGCTTCCTAAAAAGTTATCCGGGGTTATCCGACCTGCTCCTCAAAGTGCGCGGACTTTGCTCGCATATCCGCCGTTCGCCCGTACACTCCAGCCGTATGCAGACCTATCAACGGTCTTTGAACCTTCCCCAGCATCGCCTAATCATCGACGTTGCAACAAGGTGGAACTCAACACTGCACATGCTTCAGAGACTGTGCGAACAGAAGCAGGCTGTTATGTATTTGTGGGAGGATACACATACACGGGCAGGCAGTAGGATGGCAGGCATGGAGTTGTCAGGTGTGCAGTGGTCGAAGGTACAAGACATGTGTCAAGTCCTTTAGTGTTTTGAGGAATGCACACGGCTGGTTAGTGCAGACAACGCCATAATAAGCATGAGCATCCCCCTAATGTGTCTGCTGATGCAAAGTTTGACGCACATAAAGGAGCAGGCGTCTGCAGCACAGGAAGAGGAAAGCCTTGATGACAGTCAGCCATTGTCTGGTTAGGGCAGTGTTGTGAATTCTGTTGTTAAGCTCCCTCCTGTGGTCATGAATGGTACTTCGGCTGGTTCTGTCCATGGGCTTCCTCTGGTGGTTGTGAGTGGGGCTGCGGCTTCTGAGGTTCCTTCCACAGGTGACGAGGTTAATTCGTTAGCTGGCTGCTCTATTTAACTCCACCTAGATCATTGCTCCATGCCACCTGTCAATGTTCCAGTATTGGTCTAGTTCGCTCCTGGATCGTTCTTGTGACCTGTCTTCCCAGCAGAAGCTAAGTTCCTGCTTGTTTTTCTCTGTTTGCTATTTTTTCTGTCCAGCTTGCTATTTTGATTTTTGTCTTGCTTGCTGGAAGCTCTGGGACGCAGAGGGAGCGCCTCCGCACCGTGAGTCGGTGCGGAGGGTCTTTTTGCGCCCTCTGCGTGGTCTTTTTGTAGTTTTTTGTGCTGACCGCAAAGTTACCTTTCCTATCCTCTGTCTGTTCAGTAAGTCGGGTCTCACTTTGCTAAATCTATTTCATCTTTGTTTGTAATTTTCATCTTAAATCACAGTCATTATATGTGTTCCTTTGGGGAATTTCTCTGAGGCAAGGTAGGCTTATTTTCTATCTCTAGGGCTAGCTAGTTCCTTAGGCTGTGACGAGTTGCAAAGGGAGCGTTAGGAGCAATCCACGGCTATTTCTAGTGTGTGTGATAGGATTAGGGATTGCGGTCAGCAGAGTTCCCACGTCTCAGAGCTTGTCCTGTATTATTAGTAACTATCAGGTCATTCCGTGTGCTCTTAACCACCAGGTCCATTATTGTCCTCACCACCAGGTCATAACAGGGCAGTGTACAGTACGAGGTAGCGGACGAACAGGAGGAGGAGGACGAGGAGGATGATGGGGATGAGTTTTTTTTTAATGAGGAAGCTTCTCCGGGGCCACTGGAATTTGGTGGCGTGGCAAGGCCGGGTTCTGTTTTTTTGGAGGGACACAAGTGACGTAGATTTGCCTGAAACTGCCCCTCAACCCAGCACAACCGCAGATTTGACAACTGGAACTTTGGCCCACATGGCGGATTATGCCTAACGTATCCTCAAAAGGGACACACGCATTACTAAAATGATGACCGATGACGATTACTGGTTGGCCTGCCTCCTTGATCCTCGCTATAAAGGCAAATTGCAAAATATTATGCCACATGAAAACCTGGAACTAATATTAGCAACCAAACAATCAACTCATGTTGACCGTTTGATTCAGGCATTCCCAGCACACAGCGCTGATGATCGTTCTCACACGAGCTGCAGGTGGCAGCAGACCAGGAGTGTTAGGGGTGCACACATCAGAAGTGGCGTTTGATAGAGGGGTTTTCTGACCAGGTTGTGGAGTGATTTTGCTATGACCGCAGACAGGACAGGTACTGCAGCATCAATTCAAAGTGACAGGAGACAACATTTGTCCAGTATGGTTACTAACTATTTTTCATCCCTTATCGATGTTCTCCCTCAACCGTCATTCCCATTTGATTACTGGGCATCCAAATTAGACACCTGGCCAGAATTGACAGAATAGGCATTGCAGGAGCTTGCTTGCCCGGCAGCTAGTGTGCTATCAGAAAGAGTATTCAGTGCTGCTGGTTCAATATTAACCGAAAAAAGGACTCGTCTGGCTACCCAAAATGTTGATGATCTAACCTTCATTAAAATGAACCACAACTGGATTTTGAATTATTTTGCCCCACCTTTCCAGGCTGACACCTAGCTTTCCAATGAAAAGGTCTTGCTTCTGGACTGCTCTGACTGAGTTTTCCAATCTCGTAATTTGCAGCAGCTGTTTGTCCAGCATACGACATGTCTACACCTCCCTAAATGGCCAAACTCGCCCCACGGGGCCGTGGTCTCGCCACTTGGTGCAAGCACCCGTGAGAGTGCCGTTTGTCTGAAGAGGTGGGTGTGCACGCTTTTGGTCGACGGCACTGCCACTGGGTCCCTCATAGTACAATATAGTGTCTCTGGCGGTGGTGGCGCGCAACCATTGTCAGACACACCTTTGTAACATGAGGGGCCCTGGGCCTGTACCGCCGGCCACAAGACAGTTTCCCCCCCCCAGCTCAAACAGTGCTCTACCACTTGCAAAATTATATCTCACAGTTCCACCGATGTTTAGTCTATGCGCTGACATCCTTCAATGCCTGGCACTGACAATACCATTGTGCTGACATGTATGATGCTACTTAAAATAGTCTGGGAAAGTGTCCTATATTTACACGAGTAAATACTTTGCGCCAAATTACTAGGTCATAAACACAGCAGAGGAGCCCACCCCTGTACCTAAGTATGCCACCCTTTTGTTTTTTTGTTTTGTTGTATTGTGAGACATTAACATCTTTTTTTTTTTTGGGAGTACTAACTGTCAGACACTCCTTACAATCGGCCTCCGCTGACAACACCAATGCTGCCTGTGTACCCCTCCAAGATAATTCCAAGTGCATAGAGCCTACTTTTGTTATGTTAGGCCTACTAAGCCTGTCTGCGGTCCCTCCTTCCAATAGTCCTCCACTGACCAGACCAATGCTGCCCGTGTACCCCTGGAACCTATTTTAAAGTGCCTACAGCCTACTTTTGTTATGTTAGGCCTACTACGCCTGTCTGCGGTCCCTCCTTCCAATAGTCCTCCACTGACCAGACCACTGCTGCCCGTGTACCCCTGGAACCTATTTTAAAGTGCCTACAGCCTACTTTTGTTATGTTAGGCCTACTAAGCCTGTCTGCGGTCCCTCCTTCCAATAGTCCTCCACTGACCAGAACAATGCTGCCCTTGTACCCCTGGAACCTATTTTAAAGTGCCTACTTTTGTCATGTTAGGCCTACTAAGCCTGTCTGCGGTCCCTCCTTCCAATAGTCCTCCACTTATCACACCACAGCTGCCCGTGTACCCCTGGAACCTATTTTAAATTGCATAGAGCATCCTTTTTTTAATAGTAGGCATACTAAGTCTGTCTGCGGTCCATAATTGAAATTGTCCTCCACTGACCAGAGCAATGCTGCCTGTGTACCCCTGTAACCTTTTTTAAACTGCATTGAGCCAAATTTTTTGTTTAAGGCCTACTACCTGTGTCTGTCTGCGCCACTCAATACAGCTGTCCTCCTCTGAAAAAAGCTGAGCGTCAATAGTCTGGTTTTCAGCCTATAGGAATTTGAAAAGTGCATTGGGGCTACTACTTCGGTAGGGCCTACTAATGGTGTCTGCCGCTCCAAGGTGTTCTCCAGGTTGCCTCTCCATAGCTTCAATCTTCATGCTCGTGTTAAGTAGTTGTTGAAACAACACTGCATTAGGCCTACAAGTTGGGTCTGGGATGTAGAGACGGCGTCTGCTGCTCCAAGGTGTTCTCCAGGTTGCCTCTCCATAGCTTCAATCTTCATGCTTGTGTTAAGTAATTGTTGAAACAACACTGCATTAGGCCTACAAGGTGGGTCTGGGTTGTAGAGACGGTGTCTGCCGCTCCAAGGTGTTCTCCAGGTTGCCTCTCCATAGCTTCAATCTTCATGCTCGTGTTAAGTAGTTGTTGAAACAACACTGCATTAGGCCTACAAGTTGAGTCTGGGTTGTAGAGACGGTGTCTGCCGCTCCAAGGTGTTCTTCAGGTTGCCTCTCCATAGCTTCAATCTACATGCTCGTGTTAAGTAGTTGTTGAAACAACACTGCATTAGGCCTACAAGTTGGGTCTGGGATGTAGAGACGGTGTCTGCCGCTTCAAGGTGTTCTCCAGGTTGCCTCTCCATAGCTTCTATCTTCAGGCTCTTGTTAAATAGTTGTTAAATGGAACAACTGCATTTGGCCTACTAGTTGGTTTGGGGCCTACTAACAGTGTCTGCCGCTCCTTGCTGTTCTCCTGGTTTCCTGTCCTGAAATTCCCTTTTCAGGCTCTCGTTAAATAGTTGTTAATGTTAGACTGCATTTGGCCTACTAGTTGGGTTGGGCCCTACTAACGGTGTCTGCCGCTCCTTGCTGTTCTCCTCCACTGAACAAAGCTGTGCCGCCTGTTTACTACTGTTGCAAATTTTGAACTGCATTTAGACTACTTACTGATTTGGGCCTACTCTCTGTGTCAGCCTCTCATTCCAGTTGTCCTCCACTGAACAAAGCAATGCCCCCTGGTTA